>NW_028176418.1:0-7500 GCF_949987555.1 Borostomias antarcticus
GTTTGATGACTGTAAATGAAGCATCAGACATCGGGCTGTCTTTTACAGAGATAGAACATGCAATGTGCTACAACTAACGTGATCAACTAAACTAAATAAATATGGAACAGCATTTTGAGCCAAACTGAAGGTTGTGAATATATCTGCCGATAGTTAAGATGGCCAAGGTTACGGTTATGGTTAAGGTTACAATGTTTTCCCAGTGATTTCAGACAGCAAATTGTCACCTGTAAAACAAACAAGTAAATAAACAAACAAACAAACCAAATAAATAAAATGAATAAATAAATGTTTCACCTGTTCTTCTCAGGGGTGTGTCCTTGCTTTGGTCACATGATTGAGGAGGAATAGTGGGCGTGGCCATCGGGGGCATGTCAGGATCCGGAGCCAGTTCCCTAGGCAACCAGATAGGCATGTTACAAGAGTTCCTTCGTACAGTAACACTTTTGATACGCGGCGTCCTGACTGCATCTCTCTACTGTCCTGTACCTTCTCTGACTGCATCTCCAGCTACTGTACATTGACTGACTGCATCTACAGCTAATTATTTAATTTTATTTTGTAATTTGCTGCAACTTTTTATTTTTATTGTGTAGTCTTTGTACTTATCTGTATTTGTTCTTATCTGTATTTGCCCTATTCTTATGCTTTTGTATTTATCATATCTTTTGCTTTTGCTTGTATCTGTACAGCACTTTGGTTCAGCCACAGCTGTTTGTAAATGTGCTACAGAAATAAAGTTGACTTGACTTGACTTGCCTGTACATTGACGGACTGCATCTCTCTACTGTACACAGCCTGTTTCGAGTAGCGACTCTGTCAAACTTGACCTCTCCCAGATTCAATATAAAACATATCCTTGCTTCCTTCACAAGACTCATGGAGGGGTACATTCTCCCTCTATGGGTTTCGGGAAGGAGGTGAGGTCAGAGGACGCAAGGAATCAAGGAGACCCCGTTACACCTTGCATGAAAATTGCAATCTGATGGTTCTAAACCACATGAAAGTACAGGTGTAAATGCGCCCAAAACGTTTTGAGGATGGATTGCGATCCGATCGGCCAAACCACCTGCGGAGGTGGTCAGGGACGCATTTCGACCACATTTAATAGACGTGTAAATGGGAATACGTTTTTAATCCACATATCTGCAACGTGGGCGGAAATACGTAGCCGTTGGCAACCCCCCGGGTTCCAGACCAGCAAGGAGCAGGCTTCCATGGCAGCTAGCAAGAAAGCATTAAAATGGATCCTGGTCAAGGTTGGAGTCCAGACGAGACAAAAGTGTCTACTCTCAATTTAACCAGACGAAAATATTCAAGCACAAACAGGATGTGACGTTCGATTGCCAGCTGGACAGAGTCGATCGGATCTCAAACGGATCGGGTTGAAGATACTCGAAACGCATATTAATGCCAGGTGTAAATGTAATCAGGCTAAATCATTATCTAGATAGAATCTGGATACGACACACATTTTAATGCAAGGTGTAAACGGGGTCAGAGAGGAGAGGGAGGGGAGGGGAGGGGAGGGGAGGGGAGGGGAGGGGGAGGGGAGGGGAGGAAGGGAGAGGAGGGGAGAGGAGAGGAGAGGAGAGGAGAGGAGAGGAGAGGAGAGGAGAGGAGAGGAGAGGAGAGGAGAGGAGAGGAGAGGAGAGGAGAGGAGAGGAGAGGAGAGGAGAGGAGAGGAGAGGAGAGGAGAGGAGAGGAGAGGAGAGGAGAGGGGAGGGGAGGAGAGGAGAGGGAGGGGAGAGGGGAGGGGAGGAGAGGCCCAATCTCGGACCCCCTGTCCGGGGTCTTACCGGTAGCCCCTGGGCGCGGGGGCGGGGTTGGAGGCGGGGTTGGAGGCGGGGTTGGAGGCGGTCCTCTCCAGAGCTGCCTGCTCCTGTCTCTTTGAGATCAACTCGCGCAGTTTCTGCTTCACCAGGGGACTGGCTTCGGCGCCTGTCAATCAACAGAGTCAGCCAATCAGAAACTAGGGGACGTTCTCGAATATTCAAAGATTATGATATCAACATGATTAAAAAAGAGGGAAGGTTCAGAATATTGTCCACGTGTGTACAGTATAATATAATCATTAACCAACCAGAATTGATGAATCAATTAATAAATCAATTAATTAATAAATCAATTAATTAATTAATCAATTAATTAATTACCATATTTTCTGATGAATCAAACATAATGAGAAGCTGAGAGTTATGCAAGAGCAGGTCAATTTAAAGTGAATTATCAGTGACAGCTAGTTAAATTTTTTAACCTTTATTTCGTCAGGCCTAGGTTTTCTTGAGCATATTGCTGGTTTCATGCACAAACAACTGGTTAATAAGGTTGCTTGGTTGTATTCTTCAGTGGTTCCTCAAAAGGAAAATAGCGAGCAGACCGGGGCGTCGTCAGGAAGCTCTCCCTGTGACTCCACGCTTCCTTGTTTTGATTTGAGTATTCCTCGAAATATACGTTAGTGACTGAACTGAAATAATTACTTCTGGACATCCCCCGTCTTTTCCAATAAACATGATGCTGTATGTATATGACTCACAAATCCCTGTCAGCCATGTTGGGTAACATCTAAAGACAGACATTGGACGGTTTGTTACAAATTCCTATGTAATTTTCCACTCTGGTGTACAATATTACTTTTCATCCAGGCAGTTTCTGAACCACTTTCACTTTTTTTGTGATACATCAACCATTTTTAGCTACAGTATGCTCTCGAAAGCCTACGGGAGTAAGCTAGCCCCACGATGCACCAATATGCTTATGAAAGCCTACGGGAGTAAGCTAGCCCCACGATGCACCAATATGCTTATGAAAGCCTACGGGAGTAAGCTAGCCCCACGATGCACCAGTATGCTTATGAAAGCCTACGGGGGTAACTAGCCACATGATGCTAGGAGGAAACGCTAACAGGACTTACTCTGCTCATTCTTATTCTTGTGCATCAGCTGCTCCAGCTGCTGTCTCTTCTCCTGCTCTTTCTGATGCTGCCTCTGTTGCTCAATGTTGTACTGAAAACCAGAAAGTTAGAAAGAAATGTCATTCAATCATCGGCAAACATCGTGCAGTGTTTCCGGAGTAACAGTGACCTGTTCAACAGTATCTGGCAAGGAAGCAAGAACAGTATTTTAAAATACTGCCATGCAGTCACATGACGCTCACAGCTAGTATACGGGGCAAATTCCTCTATCTCAGTGGGCTATCCGGCCTGCGTCCGGTCCCGATCCGGTCCACTCTACCTGGATGTGCTGCGGAGCGAAGGCCCCCAGGAAGATGGCGTGGTGGTGATGCATGGCCGGGTCCGGTCCTGGACTCACCAGCCGCTGGCTCACGCTCAGGTCCATAGGCTGGTCCTGGACTCCACCGCGCCTGGATCCACTACGTGGGGGGGGGGGGGGGGGACGGACAGACAGCACGCAAAGAGAGAGATGGGAAATGGTGAGAAACGCTTTGGTTTTTGGCAAGTCGATATTCGATCTGTGTGGGTGTGTTACTGTAGATAATAGCTAAGATACGAAGTGAACTGCCTATCTATTGGCTATTCTTATGACCAATCATCATGCAGCTAAAACCTGAGGCCTCAGTTGTGGCCCCTGAGTAATAAGCAGCAGGGAGACGCCAACATGTGGACAACTAATACTGTCCCCTTGGGTCCAAGTGTTCAAATATGACCAGAAATGAATTTGTGGATAAAGGATTTCACTGAACGCACACACACATACACACAGACAGACAGACACACACACACACACAGAGAGAGAGAGAGAGACACAGACAGACACACACACACACACACACAGAGACACAGACACACACACACACACACACACAGACAGACACACACGCACACACACACACACACACACACACACACAGACAGACACACGCACGCACACACAGAGAGAGAGAGAGACACAGACAGACACACACACACACAGACAGACACACACACACACAGACAGACACACACACACACACACACACACACAGACAGACACACACACACACAGACAGACACACACACACACAGACAGACACACACACACACACACACACACACAGACACAGAAAGACAGACACACACACAGCGAGAGAGAGAGAGACACAGACAGACACACACACACACAGACACACACATACACACAGACACAGACAGACACACACACACACACACACACAGACAGACACACACACAGACACACACACACACACACACACACACACACACACACACACAGCAAGTTGGATTATTGGTGTGAGAGGTGGGAATTTGTCTTTCTTTTATTTTATTATTTTTTATTTTTAGAAGTTTATTTCAGGGACAACATCCAAATACATTAGTCTCCTTAGAGAGAACATGCATTGTACTAGATTATAGCTTTTGCTCATTTCCATCTCCAGTCCCATATACATACAACAATACAATAAAAATTATGCAATAAAACATGCATTCGTACAATACGATGAAAACATGCATTTACATATTAAAGTCGCACTGAAACAGACGTTTGAGATCATCTAACTTCCGTAGTTTGACGTATTTCCGACGCAAACAAGCTATGAGGGTGGGACATGCGTTTAGAGGAATTTGATTGGAACATTGACAAGTGGACGGGTTTTAAGAACTTTAGACAGATTCGATAGAAGGATAGCGTTGATTGACGGGTGGATGTCGTGAGATTATTGGCCTAAAATCTAAGGTACCTGTTGTCGTCATTGCACGTGACCTACCGTTTTCCAGGAAGTAAGAAATTATATACTTTGATATAGGATTACAACAAAAGTAGAATTTTGTAAGTTTTTTGGCATACATCGTTGAATAGGTGAACACTATGACCAATTATGTGAACCAAGATGGGACAGAATGCTTTTTTCATTTCAGTGCGACTTTAAAACACTGCACTGGGTTGAAGATTCCCAGAATAGCAGCAACCCTCTCCCTCCTCTCCTGGTCTACCCTCTTAGCTGCTTCTCTCATCACTCCTCTCACTCTGAGCGCTTCCAGAAGCTTCTGTAATGGGAATCTGATACAAGAGCACAGGTTTTGTCAAAGGAAATACATTTCTAACAGATACTTCAAAGCTCTCAAATGATCCTGGTGTCAGCTGTCGGATAACAACGTGTTGGTAATCAGGTCAGGAGTGTGTTTATTAAATGTTCACGTGTATCAGTGTGTGTGTATGTGTGTGTGTGTATGTGTGTGTGTATGTGTGCCCATGTACTATGTGTGTGTGTGTGTGTTTACTCAAACTCAAGCATGTTTTGTATTTCATTCAAGTCTTTCCTGCTCGAAAAGAATTGGCCCAGGTCCAAAGCTCCATTCAGAACCTCCGAAAGAGGAGGTGAGAAGAAAAAGAGGAGAAAGAAGGAGGTGAGGAAGGAGGACATAAGGAGGAAGTGTGTGTGTGTGTGGGGGGGGGGGTTAGAACACTGTGTGGCAGAAGCATCTGGGTTAGGATCCATTCCTCTGTCCAGACCTCGTCTCAGCTATACTGTCACCAGAGCCGTGAAGAGACGCAGCCAGAAACGAGCAACACCATGAACACAAGCCTCTGTGTCACGTCCCAAAACAACTGCAGGTAAAGGTGGTGACGTTAATCCATGTCATTCTGCTGCATGCGTGTTGACAACACAGTGAAACTTGCCGTTTTGTCCGCTCATCACAGCGCTCAGGTGTTACATCAACTGTAACTGGCCGGTGTCTTGCTCAGGAAGTGGAAATGGCTCATCCTCTGTTACTAAGTATTCACAGAATATCCACACTTTGACGGTTGACGTTGCGCCAGATCTCTCGGCTATGAATAGCAATGAAACCCAGATATAAGACGTTATTGCACCTCCCGCTGTGGAAGAACACAGCGCTCTCCACCAGGAAACAAGAGATAAAA
Organism: Borostomias antarcticus; assembly: GCF_949987555.1. Classification (NCBI taxonomy): domain Eukaryota; kingdom Metazoa; phylum Chordata; class Actinopteri; order Stomiiformes; family Stomiidae; genus Borostomias; species Borostomias antarcticus. Next base: position 5,883 of record NW_028176418.1, read on the forward strand.
ATGCCGATTCATACACCGAGTTCTCTGGCCTCCGGCGTCCGAATGACTGACACATGAAACCCCCACGTTTCTATAGTCCTCTTTGGAATGTCGTACTGTCACTAAAAAAGATCCATGTAGACAGGGATATGGAAGCAGACACCTCGATCCCTCAAGGAAGAAAGGGTGGAGGGAGGGAATAAGGAAATTTACCAGAGCTTCGGAATGACTGCTACTGTACCACGAACATTAGTCAACATTACTCACATAGTTCCTGAGAAGACACCATGTCCTGGGAGATACACCCTTTTGGCACCTTATCCTGTTGAACTACATTTCCCTACTGTAGACGGATCGCTGCGTTATTAACCTCGAAGGCCAAAAGAGGCTTTACAGTCTGCACAAAGGAAATGTCTTGTCACAGTACAACAACCAATACTGAATTACATAATAAATCGTTTTCTTGAAGTGAAAAGATGACTTCACACAGTCAGCATGACTCAACGTGATCAACGTTTACCTAAGAGGTACTGGTATGTAGCCTACTCCCCATGCTAGCAGCACACAAGGTCGGAGAAGTGTCCGGGTGAGTTAGGGGGTAAGAGACAGTCCTGCTTTCAAGGGATGAAACACATTAAGACTGCTCTACTCTTTAATTACAAGTCGAACAGCGACCCCTATCAAAACGACCCGTGGCTTGAAGTCCATCACGCTCGCCAAGAGTTTAACGTCAGACTCTGAGAAGCCGACTATGCAGATGAAACAGCTGAGCGCTTCCATTCGTTGGAGAGTTTCTCCCAAATGTATATTTGCAGTGTTGCAGATGTAATTGCCCCCCCCGCCCCCCGTCCTCTGCCCGTAAACGGTCTCTCACCCTGCAGACACAGACTACCGGCTCTTAGTCTGACTGTGAGGGTGACTAAGAGAGACAGTCAGGCGCTGTTCAAAGACCAAAACACTCCCACACTGGGAACTACTGTGGGTCACATGCAAATAACACACCACTGCTAGGACACCAACCACACTGAAGTCTGAGTTAGTCAAGTATGCACTAGTGAAGTATGTATTAGTCAAGTATGCACTAGTGAAGTATGTATCACTCAGGTATGCATTAGTGAAGTATGTATTAGTCAAGTATGCACTAGTGAAGTATGTATTAGTCAATTATGCACTAGTGAAGTATGTATTAGTCAATTATGCACTAGTGAAGTATGTATCACTCAGGTATGCATTAGTGAAGTATGTATTAGTCAAGTATGCACTAGTGAAGTATGTATCACTCAGGTATGCATTAGTGAAGTATGTATTAGTCAAGTATGCACTAGTGAAGTATGTATTAGTCAATTATGCACTAGTGAAGTATGTATTAGTCAATTATGCACTAGTGAAGTATGTATCACTCAGGTATGCATTAGTGAAGTATGTATTAGTCAAGTATGCACTAGTGAAGTATGTATTAGTCAATTATGCACTAGTGAAGTATGTATTAGTCAAGTATGCACTAGTGAAGTATGTATTAGTCAAGTATGCACTAGTGAAGTATGTATTAGTCAAGTATGCACTAGTGAAGTATGTATGGGTGGGATATGAGAAAATACTGTACAGCACAGTATCTCTGGTGCTGGTCTCTGATGCTGGT
>NW_028176417.1:0-5000 GCF_949987555.1 Borostomias antarcticus
TTTAGTAGTGGAAACACCTACCCTATTAAAGGGATCTTAGTAGTGGAAACACCTACCCTATTAAAGGGATCTTTAGTAGTAGGAAACACCTACCCTATTAAAGGGATCTTTAGTAGTAGAAACACCTACCCTATTAAAGGGATCTTTAGTAGGTGGAAACACCTACCCTATTAAAGGGATCTTTAGTAGGTGGAAACACCTACCCTATTAAAGGGATCTTTAGTAGTAGAAACACCTACCCTATTAAAGGGATCTTTAGTAGTAGAAACACCTACCCTATTAAAGGGATCTTTAGTAGTAGAAACACCTACCCTATTAAAGGGATCTTTAGTAGTGGAAACACCTACCCTATTAAAGGGATCTTTAGTAGTGGAAACACCTACCCTATTAAAGGGATCTTTAGTAGGTGGAAACACCTACCCTATTAAAGGGATCTTTAGTAGGTGGAAACACCTACCCTATTAAAGGGATCTTTAGTAGTGGAAACACCTACCCTATTAAAGGGATCTTTAGTAGTGGAAACACCTACCCTATTAAAGGATCTTTAGTAGGTGGAAACACCTACCCTATTAAAGGGATCTTTAGTAGTGGAAACACCTACCCTATTAAAGGGATCTTTAGTAGTAGGAAACACCTACCCTATTAAAGGGATCTTTAGTAGTGGAAACACCTACCCTATTAAAGGGATCTTTAGTAGTGGAAACACCTACCCTATTAAAGGGATCTTTAGTAGTGAAACACCTACCCTATTAAAGGGATCTTTAGTAGTGGAAACACCTACCCTATTAAAGGGATCTTTAGTAGTGGAAACACCTACCCTATTAAAGGGATCTTTAGTAGTGGAAACACCTACCCTATTAAAGGGATCTTTAGTAGTGGAAACACCTACCCTATTAAAGGGATCTTTAGTAGTGGAAACACCTACCCTATTAAAGGGATCTTTAGTAGTGGAAACACCTACCCTATTAAAGGGATCTTTAGTAGTAGAAACACCTACCCTATTAAAGGGATCTTTAGTAGTGGAAACACCTACCCTATTAAAGGGATCTTTAGTAGGTGAAACACCTACCCTATTAAAGGGATCTTTAGTAGTGGAAACACCTACCCTATTAAAGGGATCTTTAGTAGTGGAAACACCTACCCTATTAAAGGGATCTTTAGTAGTGGAAACACCTACCCTATTAAAGGGATCTTTAGTAGTGGAAACACCTACCCTATTAAAGGGATCTTTAGTAGTGGAAACACCTACCCTATTAAAGGGATCTTTAGTAGGTGGAAACACCTACCCTATTAAAGGGATCTTTAGTAGTGGAAACACCTACCCTATTAAAGGGATCTTTAGTAGTGGAAACACCTACCCTATTAAAGGGATCTTTAGTAGTGGAAACACCTACCCTATTAAAGGGATCTTTAGTAGTGGAAACACCTACCCTATTAAAGGGATCTTTAGTAGTGGAAACACCTACCCTATTAAAGGGATCTTTAGTAGTGGAAACACCTACCCTATTAAAGGGATCTTTAGTAGTGGAAACACCTACCCTATTAAAGGGATCTTTAGTAGTGGAAACACCTACCCTATTAAAGGGATCTTTAGTAGTGGAAACACCTACCCTATTAAAGGGATCTTTAGTAGTGGAAACACCTACCCTATTAAAGGGATCTTTAGTAGTGGAAACACCTACCCTATTAAAGGGATCTTTAGTAGTGGAAACACCTACCCTATTAAAGGGATCTTTAGTAGTAGAAACACCTACCCTATTAAAGGGATCTTTAGTAGTGGAAACACCTACCCTATTAAAGGGATCTTTAGTAGTGGAAACACCTACCCTATTAAAGGGATCTTTAGTAGTGGAAACACCTACCCTATTAAAGGGATCTTTAGTAGTGGAAACACCTACCCTATTAAAGGGATCTTTAGTAGTGGAAACACCTACCCTATTAAAGGGATCTTTAGTAGGTGGAAACACCTACCCTATTAAAGGGATCTTTAGTAGTAGGAAACACCTACCCTATTAAAGGGATCTTTAGTAGTGGAAACACCTACCCTATTAAAGGGATCTTTAGTAGTGGAAACACCTACCCTATTAAAGGGATCTTTAGTAGTGGAAACACCTACCCTATTAAAGGGATCTTTAGTAGGTGGAAACACCTACCCTATTAAAGGGATCTTTAGTAGGTGGAAACACCTACCCTATTAAAGGGATCTTTAGTAGTGGAAACACCTACCCTATTAAAGGGATCTTTAGTAGTGGAAACACCTACCCTATTAAAGGGATCTTTAGTAGTGGAAACACCTACCCTATTAAAGGGATCTTTAGTAGTGGAAACACCTACCCTATTAAAGGGATCTTTAGTAGTGGAAACACCTACCCTATTAAAGGGATCTTTAGTAGTAGGAAACACCTACCCTATTAAAGGGATCTTTAGTAGTAGGAAACACCTACCCTATTAAAGGGATCTTTAGTAGTGGAAACACCTACCCTATTAAAGGGATCTTTAGTAGTGGAAACACCTACCCTATTAAAGGGATCTTTAGTAGGTGGAAACACCTACCCTATTAAAGGGATCTTTAGTAGTGGAAACACCTACCCTATTAAAGGGATCTTTAGTAGTAGAAACACCTACCCTATTAAAGGGATCTTTAGTAGTGGAAACACCTACCCTATTAAAGGGATCTTTAGTAGGTGGAAACACCTACCCTATTAAAGGGATCTTTAGTAGTGGAAACACCTACCCTATTAAAGGGATCTTTAGTAGTGGAAACACCTACCCTATTAAAGGGATCTTTAGTAGTGGAAACACCTACCCTATTAAAGGGATCTTTAGTAGTGGAAACACCTACCCTATTAAAGGGATCTTTAGTAGGTGGAAACACCTACCCTATTAAAGGGATCTTTAGTAGTGGAAACACCTACCCTATTAAAGGGATCTTTAGTAGGTGGAAACACCTACCCTATTAAAGGGATCTTTAGTAGTGGAAACACCTACCCTATTAAAGGGATCTTTAGTAGGTGGAAACACCTACCCTATTAAAGGGATCTTTAGTAGTGGAAACACCTACCCTATTAAAGGGATCTTTAGTAGTGGAAACACCTACCCTATTAAAGGGATCTTTAGTAGGTGGAAACACCTACCCTATTAAAGGGATCTTTAGTAGTAGAAACACCTACCCTATTAAAGGGATCTTTAGTAGTGGAAACACCTACCCTATTAAAGGGATCTTTAGTAGGTGGAAACACCTACCCTATTAAAGGGATCTTTAGTAGGTGGAAACACCTACCCTATTAAAGGGATCTTTAGTAGTGGAAACACCTACCCTATTAAAGGGATCTTTAGTAGTGGAAACACCTACCCTATTAAAGGGATCTTTAGTAGTAGAAACACCTACCCTATTAAAGGGATCTTTAGTAGTGAAACACCTACCCTATTAAAGGGATCTTTAGTAGGTGGAAACACCTACCCTATTAAAGGGATCTTTAGTAGTGGAAACACCTACCCTATTAAAGGGATCTTTAGTAGGTGGAAACACCTACCCTATTAAAGGGATCTTTAGTAGGTGGAAACACCTACCCTATTAAAGGGATCTTTAGTAGGTGGAAACACCTACCCTATTAAAGGGATCTTTAGTAGTAGAAACACCTACCCTATTAAAGGGATCTTTAGTAGTGGAAACACCTACCCTATTAAAGGGATCTTTAGTAGTGGAAACACCTACCCTATTAAAGGGATCTTTAGTAGTGGAAACACCTACCCTATTAAAGGGATCTTTAGTAGTGGAAACACCTACCCTATTAAAGGGATCTTTAGTAGGTGGAAACACCTACCCTATTAAAGGGATCTTTAGTAGTAGAAACACCTACCCTATTAAAGGGATCTTTAGTAGTGGAAACACCTACCCTATTAAAGGGATCTTTAGTAGTGGAAACACCTACCCTATTAAAGGGATCTTTAGTAGGTGGAAACACCTACCCTATTAAAGGGATCTTTAGTAGTGGAAACACCTACCCTATTAAAGGGATCTTTAGTAGGTGGAAACACCTACCCTATTAAAGGGATCTTTAGTAGTGGAAACACCTACCCTATTAAAGGGATCTTTAGTAGTAGAAACACCTACCCTATTAAAGGGATCTTTAGTAGTGGAAACACCTACCCTATTAAAGGGATCTTTAGTAGTAGAAACACCTCCCTATTAAAGGGATCTTTAGTAGTGGAAACACCTACCCTATTAAAGGGATCTTTAGTAGTGGAAACACCTACCCTATTAAAGGGATCTTTAGTAGGTGGAAACACCTACCCTATTAAAGGGATCTTTAGTAGTGGAAACACCTACCCTATTAAAGGGATCTTTAGTAGTAGAAACACCTACCCTATTAAAGGGATCTTTAGTAGGTGGAAACACCTACCCTATTAAAGGGATCTTTAGTAGGTGGAAACACCTACCCTATTAAAGGGATCTTTAGTAGGTGGAAACACCTACCCTATTAAAGGGATCTTTAGTAGTGGAAACACCTACCCTATTAAAGGGATCTTTAGTAGTGGAAACACCTACCCTATTAAAGGGATCTTTAGTAGTGGAAACACCTACCCTATTAAAGGGATCTTTAGTAGTGGAAACACCTACCCTATTAAAGGGATCTTTAGTAGTAGAAACACCTACCCTATTAAAGGGATCTTTAGTAGTGGAAACACCTACCCTATTAAAGGGATCTTTAGTAGTGGAAACACCTACCCTATTAAAGGGATCTTTAGTAGTGGAAACACCTACCCTATTAAAGGGATCTTTAGTAGTAGAAACACCTACCCTATTAAAGGGATCTTTAGTAGTAGAAACACCTACCCTATTAAAGGGATCTTTAGTAGTAGAAACACCTACCCTATTAAAGGGATCTGTAGTAGGTGGAAACACCTACCCTATTAAAGGGATCTTTAGTAGTGGAAACACCTACCCTATTAAAGGGATCTTTAGTAGTGGAAACACCTACCCTATTAAAGGGATCTTT
>NW_028176417.1:15000-30000 GCF_949987555.1 Borostomias antarcticus
GGGAGAGAGAAAGAGAGGAGAGGAGGGAGGGAGAGAGAAAGAGAGGAGGGAGGGAAAGAGAAAGAGAGGAGAGGAGGGAGGGAGAGAGAGGGGAGGAGGGAGGGAAAGAGAAAGAGAGGAGAGGAGGGAGGGAGAGAGAAAGAAAGGAGGGAGGGAAAGAGAAAGAGAGGAGAGGAGGGAGGGAGAGAGAGGGGAGGAGGGAGGGAAAGAGAAAGAGAGGAGAGGAGGGAGGGAAAGGAAAGAGAGGAGAGGAGAGGAGGGAGGGAAAGAGAAAGAGGGAGGAGAGAAAGAGGAGAGGAGGGAGGGAAAGAGAAGGAGAGGAGGGAGGGAAAGCGAGAGAGGAGAAAGAGGGAGAGAAAGAGAGGAGGGAGGGAGAGAGAAAGAGAGGAGAGGAGGGAGGGAGGGAAAGAGAGGAGGGAGGGAGAGAGAAAGAGAGGAGAGGAGGGAGGGAAAGCGAGAGAGGAAAGAGAGGAGAGGAGGGAGGGAAAGCGAGAGAGGAAAGAGAGGAGAGGAGGGAGGGAAAGCGAGAGAGGAAAGAGAGGAGAGGAGGGAGGGAGAGAGAAAGAGAGGAGAGGAGGGAGGGAAAGCGAGAGAGGAAAGAGAGGAGAGGAGGGAGAGAGAGAGGAGGAGAGGAGAGGAGGGAGGGAAAGAGAGGAGGGAGGGAGAGATAAGGAGAGGAGGGAGGGAGAGAGAAAGAGAGGAGAGGAGGGAGGGAGAGAGAAAGAGAGGAGAGGGATGTGGGCAGATTTCAAGGCGCAGTGCTATGAGTGCTATGACAAAGTGGTGCTGTATGTCCCAATTGTGTTCATACCGTGTGGAGAGTACGTACTTTCTAGGGGCAGCTGTAGGAAGTACTGGTAGTAAAAAGTAGAAGTATGCGATTCGGAATGCAGCCTCCCTCTCTTACCCCCCCCCCCCCCCCCCCCCAACCCCTTCCCCCCCCCGTCCTCTCTCTCTCCCCCCTTCCCCCCCATCCTCTCTCTCTCCCCCCTTCCCCCCCATCTTCTCTCCCCCCCCCCCCCCCCCCCCGCCTCCCCCCCCCATCCTCTCTCTCACATCTAACGGTATCATCAGTCATACGCAGACAATGCCGTCTGGAGCGTCGGTTGACATTATAAGCGCTAGCTAATTAGCGTTGGTTCATCTCAGCGGCTTCGGACTGGCGGCGCCCACGATCACGCAGCAATGAGACGCCGCGCCACACGACGCCGGCGCCCCGCGACGCATAACGCCCAAAATACCACAGAGAAGAAAGTATCACAGAGATGAAAATATCTGAGATGAAAATACCACAGAGATGAAAATACCACAGAGATGTCACCATGTTAGTTAAACCGTATTAGCGGGGGGAAACACAGATTCTATTCGGAGGGCTGGGGCGTCTACCTCCTTCCTCGTTCTTTTTCTCCTTCTCGACATCCCTCCATTCATCCGTTCTCCTTCCTAGCCCCCGGCTCTCTTCTTATATTCTTTATCTGTGTCTCTTTCTCTCTCTCTCTCTTTCCTCTCTCTCTCTCTCTGCTTGTCTGCCGCCTGTCATCTGTGATTTCGTCTCATCCCTCGCTTTATTCGCCGTTCATCTTCTGCTGGTGAGGTCTCCCATGTGTGTCTATGTCTCTGTAGGACACACACACACACACACACACACACACACACAGCGGTGGTGGGCTTACCTTTGGATCAGTCTCACAGAGGGAACGGGCTACTGTCCTAAGAGCTTTTCACAGCGACAAACTGAGTATGTTTGAGTGTGTGTGTGTGTGTGTGTGTGTGTGTGTGTGTGTGTGTGTGTGTGTGTGTGTGTGTGTGTGTGGAGAGCTTTGCTGAGTGAGAAGAGTGATAGACACAGGTACTACTGGGATACAGTTCAGATTCCCTGAAAAGGAGGACACACACATTCACAGACGCACACACACACACACACACACACACACACACACACACACACACACACACACACACACACACACACTATGGTGAGAGGATTAGCCTGTGCTGGGGGAGGAGAGGGAACTCCCAGCGCTGAATCCCTTCCGTTCTGGTTGGACATCTGGCAAGACGACTGTGTTCCTCCAAACCTCCCCATGGACAGGCTGGGTTTACACCGCAACAAGTGTGTGTGTGTGTGTTTGTGTGTGTGTGGGTGTGTGTGTGTGTGTGTGTGTGTGTGCTCAATACCATATGGTTGATGATCTCATTGCCTGGCACTCCTTGATGCGAAAGACTACTAAACAAAACATTGACAACAACAACAACACACACACACACACACCCATACACACACACACACACACACACACACACACACACACACACACACACACACACACACACACTCAAACACACTCCTTCCCAGCTGCTCACACACAAACATCTCCCCATCAAAGGAAGGCGGGCCCCTGGCACAATGGCGCTGTGATTGGAGGAATTGGAAGAGACTGTCCTTGATTGGAGGATTTGTAAAGAGATGGTAAAAAAGAACAGATGCCACGCTTTCCGTTGATTAACGGAGGAGAAGACGGAGGGAGATGAAAAGACGAGAAGAGACACCAGTAGAGAGATATAAGCCCTGTGGCGTGGGCATACAATGTAGTATAAAGAACTCTTTAAAGCAATTGATTATACCGTAATGCAACACAGAGATATATGCCATGGAGAAAACGTTTAAAACTGTCATCAAGGTGATGAGAGTGAGAAGCTGCTCCTCTGCTGGTGTTACGGCCTCCTATGTTTGTGTTATCACCCACCACGTCAACCGCAGCGTGCTAGTGTCATCGGCCCTTTGTCATCCCTAGTCCATGGGGATTGTCACAAATGGGGGCTCGTCCGGGATCATCTCCGGCTGGCTGGTTTCCGGCTAGGGTTCCTTCCCAGCAAACACACAACGTCAGGGAGACGTTCAGATCATGTCTTAATAACGTCCGTCGGTCCTGAACCCCGTTTGTACGTCTGCTGGACCCCTCAATATTCACACGTCTGGCTTGGACCCCTCTAAGACGTCTGTGGACGTGCAAAACGGGTCCAATATCTGAACGTTAAAAAAAAACATTCATTCTGGCTCCTAATTGGATGTCTTTGGACGTCCGAAAAAGACAAAAAAGACGTGTCTTTGCTCAGTGGGTTGATCAGTGTGTTGAGTGTTTTTGTTAATCGTTATCTTGCCCTCCATTTCCAGCAGTCATTGTGGAGAAGGGTGAGGTAAGAAAATCATGAGTTACCTCATCATGTAGGTAACACTACTTAGATTAGTGTTGAGGGCCTTGTAGCAGTTTTATATGCTTAGTTAGTTTAGTGAGCAGGGAAGCTCAAGGCCATTTTTGTTTTAGGCACATTCCACTCCACTCCATTTTTGGTTCATAGTTCTTACCCTGTTTGTTTGTTGTTGTTTGATGATTATTATTGATTTCTTTCTGAGTAGAACCTTTCTGTGAAAGTAAATAAATACCCCAGTTAAGGTCTTGGCAGTTGAACATGTTGTGTGTTATGCCCTGCCACTTCAACCTCAGCATGCTACTGTTATCTGCCCCTCGTCATCCCTAGACCACGGGGGCAATAACAACTGGTCAGTTATTAAAACACACTGTTGCTCACATGCTGCCTATCACACACACACACACACACACACAGACACACACACACACACAGTAGTGAGCCCTTGGGGGTAGTAATCTTACACGCGGGATCTCAACGCACTGTCCGTGGCATTCCACACCACCGCTCGCACGCCCATAGAGGGAGGAGTAATACCACTCACAACCCATTACTGTAGCTTGTCTGACACATTAGATGAGCCTACCTTGTTCTCAAACTCCTTGTTCTCCGTCTGGTTGTAATTTAATTATTACGAACAAAGCCTATCTATCTATAGTATCTATCTCTGTAACTGACGCCAGGGCTATGTCTGTTAACTCATATGGAACAAGCTATCGGGACAAGTAGAGGTTTAACACAGTAGGCTAGCAAACTAACTAGCTAGCAGAGTGTTCTCATATGGAACGAGGCATCAGGACGAGTAAACTAGCTCACGGAGCTGACTAGAGATGTGTTTGAAATGGTTTGTTCACTCACTCCCTCGTGTTCCCCATATAGTGAGCTACATAGGGAATGATTAAACAGTTTTCGGACACTACATGGAACGTCATTGCGTCGGATATTCATGGATGCAAGCAAACAGATGCGCCCAAAATCATGTAACAACCCGATCACTGATGGTAGCAGGTTGAAATATCAGGTAGTTCAGTTTCCATGTCCAATTGAATGTTAAATCCCAAAGAAGTGGTTGAAATTCTAATGATGTGCAAGTGTGGTTTTGTCAAGATTAGTGTTGTCTGCTAATAGCAGGCAGTGACGTTGCACAACAAGACTGGTAGCCAGTTAGCTCACAGCAGCTTCCATCATTTTAACGGTAGCTGTTGGTGGCTATAAAGCAGTTACCTAATGTTACAACAATGATTCCTGTAGCCATTTAGATGCTGTTGGTTCAATTTCTGTTTCTCAGGCAGGAACGGAGATGAACTCAAACTCACAACAGCTACAGGAATGATCGTTAATGTTAGCTAATTGCTTTAGCTGCTGATAGCTTCCGTCTTCTTCACTTCTTCTCCTTCGGTAAAACATGACAGCGTTGCAATGTGGTATAGTGGATAAATTGTAGGCTAGACACAAACACCATCCATGTGACGCAGGGGTCAGATGTCAGGGGCCATGGGTCAGCGAGCTAGCTACCTACTGTACTAGCTAGCTACCACCTATGTGGACTTAGGCTGATCTACTGTATGAGATTGGACCCTGTGTTCTCATATGGATCGAGGCATCAAGACGAGTAGGCTAGCATAGTTGTTTAAAGACCAGTAGTAGTGGTTTAATGACTTAACACTAATAGTAAATACAAAACAAGGCTATTCTTGTCGGGGTGAACTGACCAGCTGTTTCAGGTTTATAATGATGCCGAAGTGTGTAGGCCTACTTGTGAATAAATATTAGGGTGTGTAAATGTTTTTACAAATATGCCAATGTCTGTCCATCTCCTGCATGTTGTCACTCTGTAACATCACCTTCAAGAGATGAATAGGCCGACTATTTTAAACCTCACCGCAGTTATGGGCAAACATGATTAGGACTATTATTAGATCTGTATAATCATTGAACAACAAGTTGGTTTGTTTGAGTCAATGATCAAAAATGATGATTTTCTAATTCAATTTTCCCTGATTCTTAATCAAAAGAATGTAGGGAATGTGTTTAGAAAGGAGGTGAACTTGTGCTATTCTGGCGAGTAGAGTGATACAGTCGCTTTGGATGAAGCCAGTCCTGCTTGGGAACTTGCTGGCTAGCATCATTTAAGCATAACAAGGGGAATGCACACCAGCCATGTAACGCAAACGGAGATGGAAATGTATTTGTTGGTTACAGTAGGCTACATGGACCGCTGTGCTCATTGGAGAGTGCGCTGCGCTCAGGACAACGTTGGATGAATAGATGGACTTCATTTGGGATCATGTAAAATGTTGATTGCACTCTAAAAACATGAAAGCATAAAGCTGAAAATACAGCAACACAAAGTAGCCGAGATGAGATGGTGGTTTAAATTAATGACAACACGTAGAGGAAAGTCCTCACGCAAAAGCATAATCAAATCAATTGAGGCTGGTGATGAATGCTGATAATCTACATGGCTGAGTTCATAGTGACAACCATTCATCTCTTACACATATGCCTACACAATACTTTGCACGTTAAATCCATCCATCTATCAATCAAACTAACGAATTCAGCCCAACGCCTGTGGTAGAAAAATGTAAATGGAATGGAGCGGTCATGGCAACAACAGCACAAAAGCCTGCTAATGTTAGAGGCACCCCCCTCCCCCACAATCCACTGAAGGTTGGTGTGGCTAGGACACACATCCATCCAGTTTATTTGAATATAAAATAATTTATAGCAGGGGGAGGGGTGTTGCAATAGTCTAGTCCAGGTTCGTTGCTGGGGAGTGGTGAGCTAGTGTAGCAAGTCAAGCCATGGATAAGTCGACTGTAGCTATAGACTATCAATCAAACTCTCTCTGACAACCTAGAGAGCCAATCAATATTTCACTACTGTATAAAACTACAGGCCCTATCTTTTCACAATGAAAGTCATTCAGCCAACAGACAGAAGTCAAAGTTCAACCCAATACAAGCAAACAAGTTTTGCCTGAAGGCTATTTTATCTTTAACTTCCATTTCACCAGCACTTGACGCACAAATGCCTTTCACGTCACAGAACTATGTGACAAATAAATACTGTGATTACAGCAAGATTACCCAAGATTTCTGCTCAGCAAAGTGCGCAGATCAAGACACTGTGGGAGGCAGGTTACTCTACCAACGACAGAATATTACTGAGACATGGGGGTTGTTGTCAATCTCAGAATTAATACAGCACCACTGCCGTAATGAGCTGTCCTCAACGAAAACCACAACCGAAGACCTGATTTACATTAGCGCAGATCCATGTCCATGGCTACGTTTTCGAACAGGGAAAACGATCTGCGATTATACACGCACAATCAAAGATCTGTTCAAACCTCTTGTCAAACTAACATTCCCAAAAACGCATCACACCACCATTAAAGAGGACCACCATTATCGGTGGTAGAGCAATTATCAACTTTCTCAAAAGTGCTAGTTTTGTCAACGTTTTGATCTGAACCATTGTATATGATCATAAGTAACCTTAAAACAGGGCTAAACATGCATTTTCCCTTTACTACTTGACTTGACTACTTTACCAATTGACTCTTTATAACGAGGGGTTAATAGGTATGGGTTAGTGTGTGTGTGTGTGTGTGTGTGTGTGTGTGTGTGTGTGCTTGTGTGTATGTGGGGGTTAATCCTAGCTGTAGCCGCTTTACAGGGATAAATCACAGATCGATGTGTGTGTGTGTGTGTGTGTGTGTGTGTGTGTGTGTGTGTGTGTGTGTGTGTGTGTGTGTGTGTGTGTGTCCATGGTTCGCCCGTTCGTGTCACCCCGACATTTGCAGCTGTATACAGGCGCACATCCTTGACCCAGAACCACCGGTTCTCACACTCAGGCCAGTCAGAACCACCGCGTTCCCCTCTCCCCTCACAGAACCACCGTGTTCCCCTCTCCCCTCACAGAACCACCGCGTTCCCCTCTCCCCTCACAGAACCACCGTGTTCCCCTCTCCCCTCACAGAACCACCGCGTTCCCCTCTCCCCTCACAGAACCACTATGTTCCCCTCTCCCCTCACAGAACCACCGCGTTCCCCTCTCCCCTCACAGAACCACCGCGTTCCCCTCTCCCCTCACAGAACCACCATGTTCCCCTCTCCCCTCACAGAACCACTATGTTCCCCTCTCCCCTCACAGAACCACCACGTTCCCCTCTCCCCTCACAGAACCACCACGTTCCCCTCTCCCCTCACAGAACCACCGCGTTCCCCTCTCCCCTCACAGAACCACCGCGTTCCCCTCTCCCCTCACAGAACCACTATGTTCCCCTCTCCCCTCACAGAACCACTATGTTCCCCTCTCCCCTCACAGAACCACTATGTTCCCCTCTCCCCTCACAGAACCACCGCGTTCCCCTCTCCCCTCACAGAACCACCGCGTTCCCCTCTCCCCTCACAGAACCACTATGTTCCCCTCTCCCCTCACAGAACCACCGCGTTCCCCTCTCCCCTCACAGAACCACTATGTTCCCCTCTCCCCTCACAGAACCACCATGTTCCCCTCTCCTCTCACAGAACCACTATGTTCCCCTCTCCCCTCACAGAACCACTATGTTCCCCACTCCCCTCACAGAACCACTATGTTCCCCTCTCCCCTCACAGAACCACTATGTTCCCCACTCCCCTCACAGAACCACTATGTTCCCCTCTCCCCTCACAGAACCACCGCGTTCCCCTCTCCCCTCACAGAACCACCGTGTTCCCCTCTCCCCTCACAGAACCACCGCGTTCCCCTCTCCCCTCACAGAACCACCGCGTTCCCCTCTCCCCTCACAGAACCACCATGTTCCCCTCTCCCCTCACAGAACCACCGCGTTCCCCTCCGACCGACCGCGTGCTCCGATCTGCTCTCCTCACACGTCTGGGTCAATGACGGCACGCCCCCCCCGCCCGCCTCACAAACAATCAATCAGAACGCAGATACCGACGCCAAGGGCGGGGTAATGACCGTTGTTCACCTCCACCTTGAGACGGCGGCAGAGAGAGGAGAGAAAATGACAGAGAGAAGTAGAAGTACAGAGAGAAAGAAGGAGAGAAAGAGGGAGATAGAGAGAGAGAAAGAGGGAGATAGAGAGAGAGAAAGAGGGAGATAGAGAGAGAGAAAGAGGGAGATATAGAGAGAGAAAGAGGGAGATAGAGAGAGAGAAAGAGGGAGATAGAGAGAGAGAAAGAGGGAGATATAGAGAGAGAAAGAGGGAGATAGAGAGAGAGAAAGAGGGAGATATAGAGAGAGAAAGAGGGAGATAGAGAGAGAGAAAGAGGGAGATGGAGAGAGAGAAAGAGGGAAATGGAGACAGAGAAAGAGGGAGATAGAGAGAGAAAGAGGGAGATAGAGAGAGAGAAAGAGGGAGATGGAGAGAGAGAAAGAGGGAGATAGAGAGAGAGAAAGAGGGAGATCGAGAGAGGAAGTGGGAGATAGAGAGAGAAAGAGGGAAATATAGAGAGAGAAAGAGGGAGATGGAGAGAGAGAAAGAGGGATATAGAGAGAGAGAAAGAGGGAGATAGAGAGAGAGAAAGAGGGAGATGGAGAGAGAGGAAGAGGGAGATAGAGAGAGAGAAAGAGGGAGATGGAGAGAGAGGAAGAGGGAGATAGAGAGAGAGAAAGAGGGAGATATAGAGAGAGAAAGAGGGAGATATAGAGAGAGAAAGAGGGAGATAGAGAGAGAGAAAGAGGGAGATGGAGAGAGAGAAAGAGGGAGATAGAGAGAGAGAAAGAGGGAGATATAGAGAGAGAAAGAGGGAGATGGAGAGAGAGAAAGAGGGAGATGGAGAGAGGAAGAGGGAGATAGAGAGAGAGAAAGAGGGAGATGGAGAGAGAGAAAGAGGGAGATATAGAGAGAGAAAGAGGGAGATGGAGAGAGAGAAAGAGGGAGATGGAGAGAGAGAAAGAGGGAGATGGAGAGAGGAAGTGCTCGCTCTTACAACAGCAGGGGGTTTGTGTCAGCGGGAGGGCGAGGTCGACTGGAGAAGTGGTTGGAGAGAGAGAAAGACAGAGAGAGACCGAAGCACGACTCATGCAGAGTCAGAAAGTGAGAGAGAGAGGGGAAGAGAGAGGGAGTGAGAGGAAGAGAGAGAGAGATAGGCAGAGTGGGAGAGAGCAGGAGAGAGAGAGACCTTGATATAGCTGGTAACCTCTTTTTCCCAGAACCCCCTGCTTGCGCGTTCCTCTTCTCAGAAACGCCCAAGGACCTCACACAGAGAGCCATTCGTCGGCATGGAGATAAACACCATGGAGATAAACTCCAAAACCATTAATCACTGCTCTCCCTGGGAACCTAACCCATGTGTGTGTGTGTGTGTGTGTGTGTGTGTGTGTGTGTGTGTGTGTGTGTGTGTGTGTGTGTGTGTGTGTGAAGGAGGACCGATACCAAGGGGAAAAAGAGACAGCACACAGACACACACACTTTTCACTTTACACACACACACACAGGTACACACACACACACACAAGCATGCCGTGACATCAAACACCATCCGTCATTAAAGGAGGAGTGTATCTCAGGGAGTGTGTGTGTGAAGAGTGTGTGAAAGATACTGTACTGTAACGTGTGTTATTGTGTGTCTACCTGTGTATGCGTGTGTGTGTGTGTGTGTAGGCATGCGCGCGTGTGTCTGTGTGCATGTGAGCCAGGCGCCTGTGAGAAGAGGCTCTTGGCTTTCACTGCTCGTCTACCACCTAGCTCTCATCTCTCCTCTCATCTCTCCTCTCATCTCTCACCTCTCCTCTCACCTCTCCTCCTCCGCTGCTCTCAGCGGTCCTGTCCTCCTCACCTCTTCACGCCCGCTCTGCTCACACACCCCTTCACACCTGCTGAATGGTGGTCTGGAGAGCATCAACACCTCTTCTATGAATGGAAATCGATGCTTGGTTTGAGTTAGATTTCAAAGAACACGCGATGTGGTCGATTCAAGCTGCTTTCAAACAATAGACCATAGTTTTATTCTGGATGACGATTTGCAAACGGGATTTTGGAACAGGAAGTTTCAGATCAGAGTACTGGAACTGAACAGTGCAGGATCTCTTATAGGATGGTATGGAGGAAGTGATGTCACTCATAAGCTGAATCCCAATCTGAGTGCGCAAACCGCACTTGTGGCCCCTCGCACTTGTGGCCACTTGACGTCAAGTGTGAGCACTTAATTGACGTCAGCTTGAAGGGCCAGAGGGTGCAGGGCCGTGAATTAAATGGGACAGCACTTCCAGTTTCGCTCAATGCCCCTCCCACTTCGTTTTCATTGGCTGCGGCGTTCCTCCGACGCAGAGGCTGCTCTGACGCTCCCTTCAGCTCTGCAAATTGACCGATTGACGTCTGTTTTCATTTAATAATAATAAAAAAATTATGTTGGGTGGGATATGTTTGCAGCATGTGGATTTCAAGATAAATGTTGTGTTATCTGCAAATGTCATCATTTATGTGTGATGCACTCGGATCATGACTCGGATGCACTCAAGCACTGTGTCACATGGGACGCGGTGGGCTGTGGGTATTTTCTGCTCCTAAGTCCGTGAAATTGCGGACTTTCGGTAAGCGCAGTTACAGTGCGCAAAATGGTGGCGTGGCGCACTTGTGGACCTAGCAATTCCGTTTTGGGACCCTGAGCCCTTGTGGACTTAGCGGGAACGCGCATATAAGGCCACAAGGCCGCGAGTGCTCTGTACTTTCGCCTAAGTGCGCGATTTGGGATTCAGCTATAGACAAAGGGTACAGGGAAGTGATGTCACAGAGCAAATGGTGTTTCTAAACAGACTGATAGGGCTGTAGATTGACCCTGTGTGTTAGAGTGTGTGTACGTCCATCACTCATGTACCAGAGCCCAGCACCGGCAGAGCGCTCGCCACAATCCCTTGTCCCATTGACAAGTGCACTTTGCTTTGTACATAAAAATAAAACTATGCTTGGTGTCTCAGTAATAGTATAGTCTATTCTCAGTAATAGTATAGTTTATTCTCAGTAATAGTATAGTCTATTCTCAGTAATAGTCTAGTCTATTCTCAGTAATAGTATAGTCTATTCTCAGTAATAGTATAGTCTATTCTCAGTAATAGTCTAGTCTATTCTCAGTAATAGTATAGTCTATTCTCAGTAATAGTATAGTCTATTCTCAGTAATAGTATAGTCTATTCTCAGTAATAGTATAGTCTATTCTCAGTAATAGTCTAGTCTATTCTCAGTAATAGTCTAGTCTATTCTCAGTAATAGTCTAGTCTATTCTCAGTAATAGTCTAGTATATTCTCAGTAATAGTCTAGTCTATTCTCAGTAATAGTATAGTCTATTCTCAGTAATAGTATAGTCTATTCTCAGTAATAGTATAGTCTATTCTCAGTAATAGTATAGTCTATTCTCAGTAATAGTATAGTCTATTCTCAGTAATAGTCTAGTATATTCTCAGTAATAGTCTAGTCTATTCTCAGTAATAGTCTAGTCTATTCTCAGTAATAGTCTAGTCTATTCTCAGTAATAGTAGAGTCTATTCTCAGTAATAGTCTAGTCTATTCTCAGTAATAGTATAGTCTATTCTCAGTAATAGTCTAGTCTATTCTCAGTAATAGTAGTCTATTCTCAGTAATAGTCTAGTCTATTCTCAGTAATAGTATAGTCTATTCTCAGTAATAGTATAGTCTATTCTCAGTAATAGTCTAGTCTATTCTCAGTAATAGTATAGTCTATTCTCAGTAATAGTATAGTCTATTCTCAGTAATAGTCTAGTCTATTCTCAGTAATAGTCTAGTCTATTCTCAGTAATAGTCTAGTCTATTCTCAGTAATAGTCTAGTATATTCTCAGTAATAGTCTAGTCTATTCTCAGTAATAGTATAGTCTATTCTCAGTAATAGTATAGTCTATTCTCAGTAATAGTATAGTCTATTCTCAGTAATAGTATAGTCTATTCTCAGTAATAGTATAGTCTATTCTCAGTAATAGTCTAGTATATTCTCAGTAATAGTCTAGTCTATTCTCAGTAATAGTCTAGTCTATTCTCAGTAATAGTCTAGTCTATTCTCAGTAATAGTAGAGTCTATTCTCAGTAATAGTCTAGTCTATTCTCAGTAATAGTCTAGTCTATTCTCAGTAATAGTATAGTCTATTCTCAGTAATAGTATAGTCTATTCTCAGTAATAGTATAGTCTATTCTCAGTAATAGTCTAGTCTATTCTCAGTAATAGTAGTCTATTCTCAGTAATAGTCTAGTCTATTCTCAGTAATAGTATAGTCTATTCTCAGTAATAGTATAGTCTATTCTCAGTAATAGTAGTCTATTCTCAGTAATAGTATAGTCTATTCTCAGTAATAGTATAGTCTATTCTCAGTAATAGTCTAGTCTATTCTCAGTAATAGTCTTGTCTATTCTCAGTAATAGTCTAGTCTATTCTCAGTAATAGTATAGTCTATTCTCAGTAATAGTCTAGTCTATTCTCAGTAATAGTATAGTCTATTCTCAGTAATAGTCTAGTCTATTCTCAGTAATAGTCTAGTCTATTCTCAGTAATAGTATAGTCTATTCTCAGTAATAGTATAGTCTATTCTCAGTAATAGTCTAGTCTATTCTCAGTAATAGTAGTCTATTCTCAGTAATAGTCTAGTCTATTCTCAGTAATAGTCTAGTCTATTCTCAGTAATAGTCTAGTCTATTCTCAGTAATAGTCTAGTATATTCTCAGTAATAGTAGTCTATTCTCAGTAATAGTATAGTCTATTCTCAGTAATAGTATAGTCTATTCTCAGTAATAGTATAGTCTATTCTCAGTAATAGTAGTCTATTCTCAGTAATAGTCTAGTCTATTCTCAGT
Source organism: Borostomias antarcticus (assembly GCF_949987555.1). Taxonomy (NCBI): domain Eukaryota; kingdom Metazoa; phylum Chordata; class Actinopteri; order Stomiiformes; family Stomiidae; genus Borostomias; species Borostomias antarcticus. Next base: position 28,024 of record NW_028176417.1, read on the forward strand.
AATAGTCTAGTCTATTCTCAGTAATAGTCTAGTCTATTCTCAGTAATAGTCTAGTCTATTCTCAGTAATAGTAGAGTCTATTCTCAGTAATAGTCTAGTCTATTCTCAGTAATAGTATAGTCTATTCTCAGTAAAAGTATAGTCTATTCTCAGTAATAGTATAGTCTATTCTCAGTAATAGTCTAGTCTATTCTCAGTAATAGTATAGTCTATTCTCAGTAATAGTCTAGTCTATTCTCAGTAATAGTCTAGTCTATTCTCAGTAATAGTCTAGTCTATTCTCAGTAATAGTATAGTCTATTCTCAGTAATAGTATAGTCTATTCTCAGTAATAGTATAGTCTATTCTCAGTAATAGTAGTCTATTCTCAGTAATAGTCTAGTCTATTCTCAGTAATAGTATAGTCTATTCTCAGTAATAGTCTAGTCTATTCTCAGTAATAGTCTAGTCTATTCTCAGTAATAGTCTAGTCTATTCTCAGTAATAGTAGTCTATTCTCAGTAATAGTATAGTCTATTCTCAGTAATAGTCTAGTCTATTATCAGTAATAGTATAGTCTATTCTCAGTAATAGTAGTCTATTCTCAGTAATAGTAGTCTATTCTCAGTAATAGTCTAGTCTATTCTCAGTAATAGTATAGTCTATTCTCAGTAATAGTCTAGTCTATTCTCAGTAATAGTCTAGTCTATTCTCAGTAATAGTCTAGTCTATTCTCAGTAATAGTAGTCTATTCTCAGTAATAGTCTAGTCTATTCTCAGTAATAGTCTAGTCTATTATCAGTAATAGTATAGTCTATTCTCAGTAATAGTAGTCTATTCTCAGTAATAGTCTAGTCTATTCTCAGTAATAGTATAGTCTATTCTCAGTAATAGTCTAGTCTATTCTCAGTAATAGTATAGTCTATTCTCAGTAATAGTCTAGTCTATTCTCAGTAATAGTCTAGTCTATTCTCAGTAATAGTCTAGTCTATTCTCAGTAATAGTCTAGTCTATTCTCAGTAATAGTCTAGTCTATTCTCAGTAATAGTCTAGTCTATTCTCAGTAATAGTCTAGTCTATTCTCAGTAATAGTCTAGTCTATTCTCAGTAATAGTATAGTCTATTCTCAGTAATAGTCTAGTCTATTCTCAGTAATAGTCTAGTCTATTCTCAGTAATAGTATAGTCTATTCTCAGTAATAGTAGAGTCTATTCTCAGTAATAGTCTAGTCTATTCTCAGTAATAGTCTAGTCTATTCTCAGTAATAGTCTAGTCTATTCTCAGTAATAGTCTAGTCTATTCTCAGTAATAGTCTAGTCTATTCTCAGTAATAGTCTAGTCTATTCTCAGTAATAGTGTAGTCTATTCTCAGTAATAGTATAGTCTATTCTCAGTAATAGTATAGTCTATTCTCAGTAATAGTCTAGTCTATTCTCAGTAATAGTCTAGTCTATTCTCAGTAATAGTATAGTCTATTCTCAGTAATAGTATAGTCTATTCTCAGTAATAGTCTAGTCTATTCTCAGTAATAGTCTAGTCTATTCTCAGTAATAGTATAGTCTATTCTCAGTAATAGTCTAGTCTATTCTCAGTAATCGTCTAGTCTATTCTCAGTAATAGTCTAGTATATTCTCAGTAATAGTCTAGTCTATTCTCAGTAATAGTATAGTCTATTCTCAGTAATAGTCTAGTCTATTCTCAGTAATAGTCTAGTCTATTCTCAGTAATAGTATAGTCTATTCTCAGTAATAGTCTAGTCTATTCTCAGTAATAGTCTAGTCTATTCTCAGTAATAGTCTAGTCTATTCTCAGTAATAGTATAGTCTATTCTCAGTAATAGTCTAGTCTATTCTCAGTAATAGTATAGTCTATTCTCAGTAATAGTATAGTCTATTCTCAGTAATAGTATAGTCTATTCTCAGTAATCGTCTAGTCTATTCTCAGTAATCGTCTAGTCTATTCTCAGTAATAGTATAGTCTATTCTCAGTGGGTGAATG
>NW_028176417.1:35000-37500 GCF_949987555.1 Borostomias antarcticus
CTCAGTCTGCTACCTCAGTCTGCTACCTCAGTCTACTACCTCAGTCTACTACCTCAGTCTGCTACCTCAGTCTACTGCCTCAAGCAAGTCTGCTACCTCAGTCTACTACCTCAGTCTACTGCCTCAGTCTACTACCTCAGTCTACTGCCTCAGTCTGCTGCCTCAGTCTGCTACCTCAGTCTACTACCTCAGTCTGCTACCTCAGTCTACTAACTCAGTCTACTACCTCAGTCTGCTACCTCAGTCTACTGCCTCAGTCTGCTACCTCAGTCTGCTACCTCAGTCTACTACCTCAGTCTACTACCTCAGTCTACTGCCTCAGTCTACTGCCTCAAGCAAGTCTGCTACCTCAGTCTACTACCTCAGTCTACTACCTCAGTCTGCTACCTCAGTCTACTACCTCAGTCTGCTACCTCAGTCTACTACCTCAGTCTACTACCTCAGTCTACTACCTCAGTCTGCTGCCTCAGTCTACTACCTCAGTCTGCTACCTCAGTACCTCAGTCTGCTGCCTTGGGCAAGTCTACTGCCTCAGTCTACTACCTCAGTCTGCTGCCTCAGTCTACTACCTCAGTCTACTACCTCAGTCTACTACCTCAGTCTGCTACCTCAGTCTACTACCTCAGTCTACTACCTCAGTCTACTACCTCAGTCTACTACCTCAGTCTGCTGCCTCAGTCTACTGCCTCAGTCTACTACCTCAGTCTGCTACCTCAGTCTACTACCTCAGTCTACTACCTCAGTCTACTACCTCAGTCTGCTACCTCAGTCTACTACCTCAGTCTACTACCTCAGTCTACTACCTCAGTCTACTACCTCAGTCTACTACCTCAGTCTGCTACCTCAGTCTGCTGCCTCTCAGAGCTCCAGTCCTCCAACCCCCAGCTCTGTGGAAGTGTTAGTTCCAAAAGTCACAGAAGCCCCGCCCCCCTCCGAGAAAAATACGCTTTTCTGTGAGGCCAGTTCATCTCTCTCAAGCCCTTGATTGATTTTCTCCCTCTGCCAAGTCTTTAGCAGTGTGTGTGTGTGTGTGTGTCTGTGTGTGTGTGTGTGTGTGTGTGTGTGTGTGTGTGTGTGTGTGTGTGTGTGTGTGTGTGTGTGTGTGTGTGTGCCGGTGCTTGCATGTGTGTGTCATCTCAAATCTCCCCATTCACCCCCCCCCCCTCCCACACACACACACACACACAAACACACACCACGACAAATACTCTATAAAAACAACTTAATCTTTAAAATGCACGTGCTGACTCTGGAGATGTGGGGTCTAGGAGGTAGGCTCCCGTGTGCATGTATTACAGCTGTATCTCTCCATCCTGTTGGGCTGTGTGCTTCTCAGGTCACGCACATGTACGCGTGTGACTGGAGGCTGGGCTGGTAAATGGCATGAATATGTAGCGCCTCATTTGAGCTGGGGGCAGAGAGGTGACGGGAGACCGGGGCACGCTCAAAGCAAAACGCAAAGTCTGTCTCGCCTTCGTGCACACACACACACGCACGCGCACACACCCACACACACACAGCACAAACACACGCGCGCGCACACAGACGCACACCCACACACACACACACACACACACACACGCGCGCGCACACACCCACACACACACAGCACACACACACGCGCATACACGCGCGAGCACACACGCACACACACACACAATTCACTCTTTTCCTTCCTTCCTTCCTTCCTTCCTTCCTTCCTTCCTTCCTTCCTTCCTTCCTTCCTTCCTTCCTTCCTTCCTTCCTTCCTTCCTTCCTTCCTCATGGGGTAGTTTTTCTCTGATTATTGTGACAGAAAGTCCCTGAAGGTAAACAGAGATCAATCCGAACCGTTGGCCAACCAATAATTACTGTCAACTCAGAATTACCTGACACTGCATGGCTATGTTCTTACTGCTCTCATCATAACTCCATCACCGCCAATCAATGCCCTTCTAAGAAAATCAATGGCCAATCATAGAGCCAGTTCACTTACGTAGTCATCAATCCACTGTCACATTCTATATCTAATCTATATCCCGCCAGCCCTCCGTAGCGGAAGCATTATGATCAGATGCTGGAGGAAGAAACAAATTATTGACACGGTACAATAAGCAATCACCCGGTAGCAGAGGAGGGGAGAGAGAGTGTGACGTTAAACAATAGAGTTGATTTCACATCTGAGTGATAGAACTGTGTGTGTGTGTGTGTGTGTGTGTGTGTGTGTGTGTGTGTGTGTGTGTGTGTGTGTGTGGGGGGGCGGGGGGGGGGGGCTGTTTTGAGAAGCGTAAAGATAACCATAAGAGCGAAGAAATCAAAGAGATACTGTAGAGTTGGAGAAAGAGACACATGGAGAGAGAGAGAGAGAGAAACGGTGGACGAGACAAAATGGCAGCGAAAGACAACAATGAAAGACAGAAAGAGAAAAACATTGCTTAAAACGCCTTAAGCCTGCATGGCCAATCTCTCCTCAAGCCAGTGGGAGTCACCCGGGGTTAAATCACTGTTGGCCGAACCAGTC
>NW_028176415.1:0-13122 GCF_949987555.1 Borostomias antarcticus
CTACACACTACACACACGCATTAGAACACAGACTACAGCAGATGAAGGGGGAGCCCTGAGGTGCACAGGAAGAAGCTTCCCTAGCCAGCCTGTCTACTCTACCAGCCAATCACCCGCCAGCATGTCTACTCTAGCAGCCAATCACACGGAGGAGAGGAGGGCGAGGAGATGGCCTCGCTGGGGGCCACAGACCACAACTAAAGGAAATGGCAGCTAGGACTGTGATGATGAATGACTCTGGATGTATGTGTGTGTGTGTGTGTGTGTGTGTGTGTGTGTGTGTGTGTGTGTGTGTGTGTGTGTGTGTGTGTGTGTGTGAGCTACACTTGTGTGTGGGTGTCAGCATGAAACAAAAGGATTGTCTGAGTGTGTGTGTGTGTGTGTGTGTGTATTGTGTGTGTGTGTATTGTGTGCGTGTGTGTGTGTGTGTGTGTGTATTGTGTGCGTGTGTGCGTGTGCGTGTGTGTGTGTATTGTGTGCGTGTGTGTGTGTGCGTGTGTGTGTATTGTGTGTGTGTGTATTGTGTGCGTGTGTGTGTGTGTGTGTGTATTGTGTGCGTGTGTGTGTGTGTGTGCGTGTGTGTGTATGTATTGTGTGTGTGTGTCAGAGTGATGATGATGGATGCTCTCTCTGAGCATGTGGCCGGTGGTTCCTCAGTAGAGGCCCCCTAGCCCGCATGTCACTGACAACTACGTTTCCCATCACCCCCCTCTCCCTCCTCCTCTTCACCCCGTTTTTTTTACACACACAAAAATGTCAGCTATTCTACCGCCATCTTTCTTCACAACTTCAGGCCACTGCTTCCAACAATTTCCCTCTACGGACGAATAGAGTATCTATTCTACAGCATGCGCAGTATTCTACTTAGAATAGGTTCAAATTAATACGAACAAAACTGAATTTCAACTAAAACAATTACAGTTAAGACGTGCAAAATTCTGAAATAATCGTTTTAAAATGACCAAACGTCGGGAGGATAGTGGTTTTTAAAGTGCTCTGCAGGGCGTTCAAGCACAGATAGTAGAAGCAGCAACGCTAGGGTCCACCGAGCCTGGAGGTGGAGCACCTCACTGGGACGGGGAGATAAGACCCAGGTCCACTCCAGCAGAAAAGCAATATAAGATGGTTGTTTACCAATGAGAGCTTTACAAATAAATAAAACCCAATGTTTCTCTCATAGAAAGAGAGGGCCAGCCAACCTTTTCATACAGGGAGCTCTCTCTTTCTCTGTCTCTCTCTTTCTCTCTGTCTCTCTCTCTCCCCCCCCTCCTTCTCCCTCTCTCTCTCTCCCCCCTCCTTCTCCCTCTCTCTCTCTCCCCCCTCCTTCTCCCTCTCTCTCTCTCTCCCCTCCTTCTCTCTCTCTCCCCCTCTCTCCCCCCTCCCTCTTTCTCTCCCTCCCCTCCCTCTCTCTCTCTCTCTCTCCCCCCCTCCCTCCCTCCCTCTCTCTCTCTCCCTCCCTCTCTCCCTCCCTCTCTCTCCCCCCCTCCCTCCCTCCCTCTCTCTCTCTCTCCCTCCCTCTCTCCCTCCCTCTCTCTCTCTCCCTCCCTCCCTCTCTCAGTCTTTTCCTGCTGATCTCTCCATCCCCACTCCCCAGCTCAGCTCAGCTCCAGACGCGCTAGCCTAGCGCCCTCCCCATGTCTTCCAGATGGGAGCGCTAATCGCTAATCCCTTAGCGCTGACTCTGTGAGGCGAGAAGGCGAGTCCGTCTTGTTTTGCGGGGGGGGTTTGGGTCTGAGGCTGGGACGCCACGGCGAGGCCTCGCCGCCACGGTTGGAACGGAGAGAGAAAAGTGGCGAGTATGGCGTAATTGGATGGAGGTTGACCAATTAATGAAAGGCTCGCAAATCAGGCCAGCCAATCAGAGGGCTGGAATCTCGCATGGAAATAAGGTGAGGTGAGGCAGGGGCTCAGAGCTGTACTCTAGTCAGAGGGGGGATGAGATGAGAGTGTGTGTGTGTGTGTGTGTGTGTGTGTGTGTGTGTGTGTGTGTGTGTGTGTGTGTGTGTGTGTGTGTGTGTGCGCGTTTCCTGAATCAGATTAAGTATTAAGCATGACTACCAGCCACTTGGGAGCATATTCATAAGCCTTTACTGAGAAGCGAGCGAGCGATGCATTCTGTGATTGTGTGTGTGTGTGTGAGTGTGTGTGTGTGTGTGTGTGTGTGTACCCGCCCCCTCACTGTTGACAAACAGTAGCAGTCCCCTCTTGGTGTTCCATTGTGAATCAGTCATGCCGGCGAACGATGCGTGATTGATATTAGCTTTTATGCTAATGTAGCATTTGGCGATGTCGTACAAGGCAGCATTTGCACAGCCATTCATTCCGTCAGCTCTGCCACGGACGGGGAGGACAGAATTACTGTGGTACTGAACGGGAGATGTTGTCTTTGTGCCAATAGCTCTCCAACCACAGCAACAAGCATTAGCATGGGGGTGACACACAATGGTCCATGTTATACAATGTTGTAAGCCAAAGAGCGCTATGACAAAGATGTTTTACTGTGTGTGTGTGTGTGTGTGTGTGTGTGTGTGTGTGTGTGTGTGTGTGTGTGTGTTTCACGTCGCTCTTTTTTCTAGTTTGGGTTTAGTGTGTGTTTTAACGGGGTGGCTGTCTGCATGTCACTGTCCTTGGGCAAAGACACTGAACCCCAAATTGCTCCCAATGAGCAGGCTAGCACCTTGCGTGGCAGCTGCCGCCATTGTTGTGTGAATGTGTGTGAGTGGGTGAACGAGAGGCCTTCATTGTAAAGCACTTTGGATAAAAGCGCTATAAGTGCAGTCCATTTACCATTTACCCATGTAGTAAATAAACGCTTGAATGGAGCGAGGCGTGCGTATTTATCTTATCCAGCTAACCCATATGTGTGAGCGCCTACAATACGCGTTCTCCACAGGCCTACCGGCTATTCCAACATGAGGTTCCACATCAAGGTAGCAGGTAGGAGGGATTAAAGGGACGGACCTGGAAGGGGGAGCGGAAGAGGCGGGGGGACACTCACCTCGGACACGTTGACGCGTCCCTCCTGGAAGGAGCAGTCGTTGGCGTTCTGCGTGCACATGTGACGGTACTTGCACCAGTGGCACGGGAACGAGCCGTTGACGCACGACAGACACCTGGAGAGAGAGAGAGAGAGAGAGAGAGACAGAGAGAGAGAGGGAGAGAGAGATTCATTTTACATGCCATTTGATACATTTGATTTTGTATTATTTTTGTTAATTGTATCTTTATTGACCTATTTTATAATCTATTTATCTGTTAGTTTACTTAATTCTTTTCTCATGTCATTATTGAATATTTTTCTTGACGCTTTGGCAATAGTGTTCACCTGACATTCATGCCAATAAAGCATATTGAATTGAGAGAGAGAGAGAGAGAGACAGAGAGAGACAGAGAGAGTCAGGGGGGTGGGGCTTGACCAGAAGACGGGAGACATCTTGAATTTGATCCTTCTCAGTGCGTCAGTTGCGTTTCGTTTACTGTAAACAAAACTGGTCTTTTATTTCACTCGGGGGGGAATCTGCCGTGTTTGTCTTCCTCTCTAACCCTGGCGTGTGGTTTTAAGCTCCTCCTCTCTCGTTGCCCCGCCCACCCGTATCCCGTAGCGATGGTAGGTAGATACCTCCCACTATCGGTCTACACCAATCTGGACTCTCCAGCGCTTTCTGCTCCCCCAGAGTCTGACACTCCATTCACAGCCCTAACCCTCCTCCGTTACTCTCTCAGGTATATCACACAACCTTCTCCCTCCCTCTCTCTCTCTCTCTCTCTCCCTCTCTCCCTCTCTCTCCATCTCCACCCTACAACCTCTCTCTCTCTCCACCCTACAACCTTTCATTCTCTCTCTCCCTCTCTCTCTTTCTCTTTCTCTCTCTCTCTCTCTCTCTCTCTCTCCATCTCCACCCTACAACCTTTCTCTCTCTCTCCACCCTACAACCTTTCATTCTCTCTCTCCCTCTCTCCCTCCCTCCCTCTCTCTCTCTCTCTCCATCTCTACCCTACAACCTTTCTCTCTCTCTCCAACCTTTCATTCTCACTCTCTCCCTCCCTCCCTCTATCTCTTTCTCTCTCTCTCTCTCTCCCTCTCTACACCCTTTCATTCTCTCTCTCTCTCTCCCTCCCCCCTCTCTCTCTCTCCACCCTACAACCTTTCATTCTCCCTCCCTCCCTCCCTCCCTCCCTCCCTCCCTCCCTCCCTCTCCCTCTCTACACCCTACAACCTCTCTCTCTCTCTCCACCCTACAACCTTTCATTCTCTCTCTCCCTCCCTCCCTCCCTCCCTCTCTCCCTCCCTCTCTCTATCTCTCTCTCTCTCTCCACCCTACAACCTTTCATTCTCTCTCTCTCCCTCTCTCCCTCCCTCTCCCTCTCTCTCCATCCCACAACCTGTCACTCTTCCTCTCTTTCTCTCTCCATCTCATTTGCTTTATTGCTTTCTCTCTCTCTCCATCTGTCTCTCTGTCTTTTTAAAAGGGCCCCCAAGTCTTTATCTGGAGCTTCTTTCATCCTCTGGCTAAGAGCGCTCCTCCATTTAAATCCCTCCCCCCATCAGGAGAGGTGTGGAGAGATGGAGCGAGCGGAGAGGAGGGGGAGGGAGGGATGAGACGGGGAGGGGGAGAGATCAAAAGCAGGTGGATTTCCCTGGGTGGGGGAGAGACGCCAGGCATCGTGGGAGCGAGAGAGACAGAGAGAGTGAGAGAGAGAGAGAGAGAGAGAGAGAGAGAGAGAGAGGAGAAGGGGAGATGTAGCCGTGGGGCCCGGTGAAGAGGACCCCAGGGAGAGAGAGGCAACGACGGGGAGGCTGGGTTTGTCAGGTGTGTGTGTGTGTGCGTGTGAGCTACACTTCTGTGTGGGTGTGAGCATGAAACAGTGTTTGTGTGTGTGTGTGTGTGTGTGTGTGTGTGTGTGTGTGTGTGTGTGTGTGTGTGTGTGTGTGTGTGAGCGTGCCAGACAGAGGCAGACAGAATGAAGGCATATCAGACAGGTTCATGTAAAGGGTGTATCAACACTGTGCGCTCTCCCTTGAGCCGGAGTAGACTAATACACAGACGCCTTCATCACAAGAAACTACATTACCCAAACTATTTATCACAAGAGGCTACATTCAAGGATTTATCACAAGAGACTACATTAACCAAAGTATTTAGAACAAAAGACCACATTACCCAAAGGAGTTATCACAAGAGACTACATTACCCAAAGTATTTATTTGTTTACTAATCTAACTGCTCGTTGAGTCCATCAATAAAAACCGAATACAGTCAGACGCCTACATTACATTTTTATTCACCCATCATAGATGTCCATGTAAATCCAAGGAAATACACAGGCTAGGCAAACAACCTCAAACTAGACTACAATGTCTTCGTTGAATCAAAAGACCCAATTAATTTCTGACGTCGGCAAAAGGGCTCAATTCACATAGCTCTCTGAATCAATACAGCCCACTTCAGATGAGCACGATGGAGCGTTTAACCATGTAAATGGGATCCTCCGACCCCCCCCCCACCCCCCACCCCGCCCCCCTCCAAGATCCCAATGAAAAATGAGGCGCTTTAACTCCTGAGCTCAAACAAGGGTAGGGTGGGGGGTGGGCGGGGGGGTTTGTGATCGGAATCCATCAAAGCAGACGCACGTTCATTTGGATCAATTAAGGGTGCTCGTTTGTTAGGTGCGGTCTTTAAGCGATCATTTCCAGCCAAGACCCCCCCCTCCTCTTCCTTCACTAAGATCAGTGGCTCTGCCTTAATTCAATCCCACAGCCACTTTAATTGACCAATTTAGCATTGCGCTGAGGGAAGCTGTCCATTTAGAATGAGCGATGGGCAGCTAAGGAAATAAGGGGCTTCTTAATCCTGACGTAAAGAGCCAGATGGTGATTTGTCAGTGTAGAAAACAAACAGATTGAAGGTGATTAAGCTAAGCTAGGCTAGGTTATATGTGTAATAGAGGGAAGGTGATTAAGCTAAGCTAGGCTAGGTTATATGTGTAATAGAGGGAATGTGATTAAGCTAAGCTAGGCTAGGTTATATGTGTAATAGAGGGAAGGTGATTAAGCTAAGCTAGGCTAGGTTATATGTGTAATAGAGGGAAGGTGATTAAGCTAAGCTAGGCTAAGCTAGGTTATATGTGTAATAGAGTGAAGGTGATTAAGCTAAGCTAGGCTAGGTTATATGTGTAATAGAGGGAAGGTGATTAAGTTAGGCTAGGTTAGCGTAGGATGCACAGCATTTCAGAATTTCAGTGTTTTGTTTCCCAATCATGCCGGATGCAGGGGCACACTTGACATACAAGGCAATTGCCTAGGGCGCCGAGGCACTAGGGGCGCTCAAGCCTCCGCTAGCACCCCCCCCCCCCCCCCCACCCCGCTCAACACATCCCCCGACAATCGGAATCATCCGCTAGCACCCCCCAACAAATCTTCTTCTTCCGACAATCGGAATCATCCGCTAGCACCCCACCCCCGCTCAACAACTTGTCGGGGGCGCACTGTCGTTGTTTTGCCTAGGGCGGCCGATCGTCTTCCGCTGGGCCTGGCTGGATGGGGGGGGGGACATCGTTGGGTTGTTGCTAACCCTGACTTAAAGTTAACTAGTCCCTTCTCTGTTTCTGTTCACATTTGTTAGTGTCAGTGAATCGTCTTTGAATAACAAAGACATGTTTTTTGTATGAAGCCCAGCTAAAGAGCTTCCACAATAGAAGAGAGCCAGGGCTTTAGCACAGCGGGAGGCGCGGCCTAGCGTAGGCTGGCGCTTGATCCCCGCCATGTTGAGGCCCCCGTGGGTCAAACACAAACAGAAAAATGTGCACATCTACCAGACAATTGTCCTTTGCTGCATTCCATTCTTTTATCCATGTACAATTGCAGTCTCATCTTTGATTTAACGAGCGAAATATCAGCATGTGACGACCCCCTATGATGTAGCTTTCTTTGAGCCCGGCAAAGAAGACCTTGCGGCCCACAGAGTAATTAGCGGGGGAGGGGGGGTGCTACTGTCACCAAAAGACTGTTTTTGAGTTCCCATTTGGAGACCCCTACAAACAATTCTTTGGTCTCTGGAAGGTCTTCTTCTGTAGTCCCGCGGGTAACAGTAAACATACCCTAGCCCTCCACGAAGGAGGGATACGACGCTCCTAAGGCTGTTTAGGGAGACCCACCAATTATTGTTCTGTCTGTGGACGGGGGCCCCCTTTCCTTGGACGCTTCTCTGCACCAACCCCCCCCCCCCCCTCCCCACATCGTCCGACATGCCCCTTAGCTGCTCAAAGCTCAATGGTGTAGCCACACTCCCCCCCCACACACACACAATGCTAATGCCAATTCAATCCTTTCACATTGAGATGCTAATCGCCCGGTGCTAAACTTAGCGCCGCTGTATTCTGAGCCTGGCTGTGAATTCTCTTCTCGCTCTTTTAGCCGACAGCCTCCCTTCTCCTGAGGTGTCTACTTGAAGAAAATGAGTTGTTTAAAAGGTGCCTTTGATTCCAACTGAATGGTGCTTAAAGGTGTACATAGCTTCTATATCGGGGAGAAGTGCCTCACTGTACGCCAACAGTAATCAGTGGCTCGTTTGCCGTCTTCTTGGAAGGAATTTATCAAAGTCTAATAACAAGGATGCGTGTGTGTGTGTGTGTGTGTGTGCCTGTCTACATCAAAGTTGAGCTCAGGAATTAAAGACCTTTTGTGGAAACTGGCATAGACAGGCAAACATGGCAAATGGAAAAACCTTGTTCATACATCGCACACTTCACTAGTCTCGTGTGAAAAACAACGCCATCTCCAAACCTCCTTTTCAGCTGCTCTCTCTTCCCCTACTCTCTCCAAACCTCCTCTCAACTGCTCTCTCTTCCCCTGCTCTCTCCAAACCTCCTCTCAACTGCTCTCTCTTCCCCTGCTCTCTCCAAACCTCCTCTCAACTGCTCTCTCTCCCCCTGCTCTCTCCAAACCTCCTCTCAACTGCTCTCTCTCCCCCTGCTCTCTCCAAACCTCCTCTCAACTGCTCTCTCTTCCCCTGCTCTCTCCAAACCTCCTCTCAACTGCTCTCTCTCCCCCTGCTCTCTCTAAACCTCCTCTCAACTGCTCTCTCTCCCCCTGCTCTCTCCAAACCTCCTCTCAACTGCTCTCTCTTCCCCTGCTCTCTCCAAACCTCCTCTCAACTGCTCTCTCTCCCCCTGCTCTCTCTAAACCTCCTCTCAACTGCTCTCTTTCCCCCTGCTCTCTCCAAACCTCCTCTCAACTGCTCTCTCCCCCTGCGCTCTCCAAACCTCCTCTCAACTGCTCTCTCTCCCCCTGCTCTCTCCAAACCTCCTCTCAACTGCTCTCTTTCCCCCTGCTCTCTCCAAACCTCCTCTCAACTGCTCTCTCCCCCTGCGCTCTCCAAACCTCCTCTCAACTGCTCTCTCCCCCTGCTCTCTCCAAACCTCCTCTCAACTGCTCTCTCTCCCCCTGCTCTCTCCAAACCTCCTCTCAACTGCTCTCTCTCCCCCTGCTCTCTCCAAACCTTTCAACTGCTCTCTCTCCCCCTGCTCTCTCCAAACCTCCTCTCAACTGCTCTCTCTCCCCCTGCTCTCTCCAAACCTCCTCTCAACTGCTCTCTCTTCCTCTGCTCTCTCTAAACCTCCTTTCAACTGCTCTCTCTTCCCCTGCTCTCTCCAAACCTCCTCTCTCCATCCAACAGCGTCTCTCTCCACGTACCAAAAGCAACCCTGATAAATATTCTCTCTGTTTCTACAGACCAGCCAGCGCATAAAGACCCGCGACCACCCAATGAAGGACCCAGCCGCTGCCTGAACAAAATTAACCTCAGCACAAGGTGCTGCATATAGATATCAAACCCTATTTCTCTGCCAGACTCTCCGCCTCAGTTTTAACAAATTGCAAATGGGGATAGAGAGAGAAAAAAAAAGGAAAAAAAAATTTTTTTGGATGGAAATATTTAATTAAGAAGTAATCATGGCCTTGGGTGATTTCTATTTCAATCTCCCCACCCTTAACTGAAACAGCGGGATTTCTAATTAGATTAATATTGCTATGCAAATGTATGGCATTTTTAAACAGGCACGGGGCAAGACGTAATCAGCTGAATAAATAAGAGAGGGGCTGTGTGCTTTTGGTGTGTAAGGGGGGGTTGGACGGTGTGTGTGTTCTTGGTGTGTACAGTAGGGGGTTTTGAGGGTGGTGTGTGTGTGTGTGTGTGTGTGCAGATACAGTTTCCAGTGTGTATGGGGGTTTCTGAACAGAGGGGAATTTGCACTTGCAGAACGCCTGAGATTTCAACCTGGGACAGACACAAAGGAGACAACAATATTACGGGTGAACGCTTTTTTTGTGGCACTGTGTGTGTGTGTGTGTGTGTGTGTGTGTGTGTGTGTGTTACCGCCCGCCCCCTCGAGAGTAAAAAAATATTTTTTTAAAGAATTGCAAGCACACAAAAAAACAAGTGAAACAGGATGTTCCCGTGTCATTTCTGGAGTGGCGAGCGTCTCCACCCCCTCCATCTCTTGACGTGCTGCTTTTGAGACTTCTGTATTTTCGGTTTAGCACCACGAGTCATTTTGTTTCTGGGAAGGCGCGTCCGACCGTCTGATTGTCGATTGAAAAAAAAAGCCTTGGAACTCGGCGTCCCCCCCCATTACGGCGCCACTCGCCTCGGTAAACGGTGACGAGGCGTTGTGGAAACAGCGCGGGTGTCTCTCGCAGACCGCGCCCGGTCATTACGCCAGACGCCGTTACCAGACTGATCTCATCAGCGGCCGCGCTCGCTCGCACGCCAGCGCCACGTCTGCGTTTAGCGGAGCGAGAGCCAGACGGATACGATGGTCCTCGGCCAATCCTGTCGCTACCCTGAACATGAGTCATCCCCGTAACTTCATGAACACCGTTCTGTCTGGATTTAAAGGTCTTCCATTAGATGTGAATTGGGTTCTGGGGGAGATTACTGCACATCAACACAGAACACGGGTCTCTCTCTGATGCTTGCAGATGCACAAACTGGACAGGGTTCGGCGTTTTGCGCTGGCCTCAAAAAAACCTGAGTATGGTGGTGGGGGTTGGGCCTCAGATAAGGAGCGAAGAGTGTTTCGGAAAATGTGTTTTGCAGGACGTCTGTTGCCCGAACCCCATGGCGACACTATTCCCACAACTTCCACAAGAACATAAAAGATCAGGATGAAGTTCGGTGCTGATGAAAAATCGTGAACTGCACCTTTAGTGAGGTGTCCCCTCTGTATCGAGGGTCTTGTATCTGATTGGTGGGTTGAGTGTGGTTAAGCGACGGCGACGCAGAGTCGACGATGACTCACTCTTGTCAATCTCTTAGTAATATTCCCAAATGATCCCACCCCAAACACCCCCCCCCCCAAGAAGAAGCTTCCAGAACAAATTAACATAACGTAAACGTTCGAGGGGCGCTATAATGAGGCCCCTGTGGGAATCGAACCAACAATCGTGACATTGTAACCGCACCCTTAACCAAGTAAACCAATCAGTATGGGGTTTCAGAGAGGGATCAGGGTTGGGGGGGTCCGGGGGGGGGGGGGGGGTCCGGGGAGTGGATTAGGTATCTGGTTCTGTGCAGCATTTACCAGGCTCTAAGTGACAGTGCTACATTGGGGGGGGGCCTCTTTCGACGGGCAGAGGGGTCACTCGACGCACCCCAGGGGCCCCCCTCGCCATCTGGCGCACGGAGGCTAATACCCCAGCAGACGCCGGACACTGCTGGATGGGAGGGGGGGGACTCCGCCGCACCTCTCACCCCAGGAGAGAGAGCCCGCCCTGGGAAGAGCCAGCCCACGGGTCTGCCCGTCTCATTAACAGAGTAGGGATTATCCATGGGGGGGAGGGGGGACTCTGAGGATGATCTTTAAATGGGGGGA
This sequence comes from Borostomias antarcticus, assembly GCF_949987555.1. Taxonomy (NCBI): domain Eukaryota; kingdom Metazoa; phylum Chordata; class Actinopteri; order Stomiiformes; family Stomiidae; genus Borostomias; species Borostomias antarcticus. The sequence continues at coordinate 10,873 of NW_028176415.1, forward strand.
GCCACAGATGAGAAGGATGACCAGGGGGCCAGAGGGTTCACTGGTCCAGAACCGGACCCAGGGGTCGTTACAGGCGTGGTTCTTGGGTTCAGTGAGCTCGTTATAGGGCTCAGGAGGAAGAGCGGGTCGTCCAATGATCGGAGGGTCGGCGGTTCGAGACCCGGCTCCTCCTGTGCTCCTCCATGTCGAACACACTGAACCCCAAATTACTCCCGCTGGGGTGTGACAGTGTGTGTGGGTGAATGAGAGGCCATTGTAAAGCACTTTGGGTAAAAGTCAATTTACTTTACTACTTCAATTTATTTTCGTGAAACAGTTTAAAATCTGTTTTGCTCTCTCTGCTCATACTGAATACTTTTCTTTCTGCCGCTGCTTTTTATTAAATCAAATAATTATTCATTCATATACTGCACTGTAACTTTTATTCCTGTATTTTATTTTTCCTGCATTTGGTTTTAAATGTTCTTTTTTGGCATTTCGTTTTGTGTGACCTTTTATGCGTTGCACTTTGTCTTGATGCTTTTAATGTCTCATGTAAAGCACTTTAAATTGCCTTGTTGCTGAAATGTGCTCTACTAATAAACCTGCCTTGTCTTACTGTAGGTTTTCTGAGGAAAACAGGCTTAGCATTGAGTCTCTGAATACATTGAACTACCACTGAGTCTACGGCAATACAATAGACACATTAATAAAGCTATAATGTAGCTCGGGTATTAGATGTCTAGATCCATTCTGGCCATACCAAAGAAGAAAAAGGCTTTCTGAAAAGCTAGACCATGAGTTTGTTTGAGAGCCATGACCACATAGTTGTCATTCTGTAATGAATTAATCATAATGGTATTATTATCCTGTACATTGCCTTATGATAATAGGAATAGGATTACCGTATCATATCTCAATCGTTTCTCATATACGAGGAGTTCGATTTTTCACAGTGATGGTAATATTATCTTTGTGTGTGTGTGTGTGTGTGTGTGTGTGGGTGTGTGAGTGTGCGTGCGTGCGGGTGTGTGAGTGAGTGCGTGTGTGTGTGTGGGGTGGGCATTGAATGCATTGGCTTTGTGTGTGTGTGTGCGTGTGTGTGTGTGTGTGTGTGTGTGTGTGTGTGTGTGTGTGTGTGTGTGTGTGTAACCTCACTATCTGTCACGGTCAGTAACAGGAGACTACCAGTGGGACCGCGGAGAGAAAGACGATCACGGAAGAGAAGAAGGGAGGAGGAGAGAGAGATGAAACCCAGGCGCCATTTCATCTTCATGAAAAAGGAGATGAATCAAACGAGATCAACAGATAGAGACGATGAGAACGTACGATGCGTGCACGCTGCAGTTATAGAAGACGAAGTCCACGCTGGCGAACTTCTTGCCCGTTTCCTTGGACTTGAGATAGAGCTTCACCACTCTCTTGTCGCCTGTGGACACACACACACACACACACACACACACACACATACACGTTACTTAGCAACATGGCACTTGTGGAATCATGGGTAAAAATAGCACACCACCAATTAAGTCAGGAACATATAATATTAAAACGGATATAGGATATAAAAGGTTTAAGAACTCTTCAGAAGTCACTTCTGTTTGTGCTTTGGATAGAAGTTACCGTGCACAACAGGAATATCAGTGAGGCATGAGTGGGATTGGAAATGACACCAATGCATTATGGGTAAAGAAATCTAAAGATTTTTGAGGACGAAATCAGCTATAGACACAAAAACATGCCTCTCATAGTGACACAATTATACCAATTTACAATATAATGCAAGACAATAGAACTAGTTTTGACTATACGGAGCTTTTCAGACTATAAATACATTGAGAGAATACAAATCATTTGACAGGATGAAGAAATGAACGTTTTACTATCATTATATATCATTCTGGACATGGAAACCGGTAACAATGCATAATGCAACACAGCAGAACGACAAAACGTGCCGCTATTTCTGGAATATGAATGTAGAATCAGGTTTCTGCTTTGAAGAGCAACGTTCAAGCAGCATGTGTGTTGACAGCTCAGTCTCCGTCTGGATATCCGTTCAAGGGAACTGGAGATATTAATATGCGACTCTGGTTAACGTGAAACTCTATCCTGCTTCTGTCCTCTCAAACCTGAGCCCTCATAGGAAGATTAATGCCTTCCCACAAATAGATATACAGTAGATACACAGTAGAATAGAAATACAGTAGAATAAAAATACAGATGATGGGTGGGAAACCTAGAGAAAGGGAGAGAGAAAGAGGGAGA
>NW_028176414.1:0-2500 GCF_949987555.1 Borostomias antarcticus
GACATCAGGGGCGAGTTCAGCTCTGACAAACTGTAGCAAAACATTTATTGAAACGGAAACGGTAGCGCGTTGGAACACCCTACTGATTGGCTGATTGGCAGGGTGTTCCACCAATCATGTCGTTCAACCTGGAAACCGGAGCAGAAAGGTGCAGCTGACTCTGGCTCTGATTGATTCTTCTTAAGCAGGAGGAGCACAACAACGTTCTGACTTTTCAAGTCCAAACTGTCAAATTAAAGCCATATAAAAACTACAAGGACCTTGCAGAAAACCAATCCCACGTCAGTTAGATCGGATAGAAAATGGAAAATAAAGAGTTTTAAAAAAGGTTAATACCGATCCTACTCATCAACTGTGTCAGCCTTTAATATGAAAACTCAGCATCGCCACTGATTCTGTTCAAATCCTATTCTTCCTAATTAAATGTATTTTGCGTATGTGTGTGTGTGTGTGTGTGTGTGTGAGAGAGAGAGAGAGAGACTTCTACAGTATAACACACAGATTAACATGCTCATCAGGGCTATATGCACTCATTCAAATATATGTTGTTTCAAAATACTGTACCTGGACCAGAGAGTAGACCAGGAGTGGGTTGCACCAACTGGTCTTAAACTGGTCCTAAGTTAAGTCGGTCTTAACATTCCTGGGCGTAATTTAAGACTGTTGCACCAGCTGGTCGTAAGCTACATTTTCACTATGACCGGGCATAAATTCTACGCCTACACAAGAGCAGCTTAAGTCTAAGCTTAGAACGTTTATGATCACATTTCCATAGTAACGCTGACGGTTAGGCTACTATTTGCATATGTAAATAGTGACACTTAGCCTATGATTTAAAGAGTATTTTAATACGGTAACAGTAGGTAGGTTTAGTGCAATGGCTCGTCTGATCCACCGCATTATCAATGACAGGGCATTTAGACGTGAACGCGTCGTTAGGGATCGGAGCAACCTGTTGGATGTCTATGATGACACTGAATTAATAGAGAGGTTCCAATTTTGTAGGAGAGACCCATCTACAGTATGGCTCCATCCGTTATAGGACGCGCAACACTGTAATCAGTGACCGTTATAATAGCCTCCTCGCGCGCAGTAACATTGCTTAGCAACTGACGCTGTTTCATTCTTTCACATGGACGCGCAGTTCTAAGACCGGTCGTAGTTGCGACTAGGCGTAACTTTGGTTGGTGCAACAGGCTTACGTCCATTCTAAAAAATGGTCTTGGCTACGACCTGTTTAGCAGTTACGACCGTCTTAAGTTAAGACCAGTTGGTGCAACCCAGTCCTGGGCTACAGAAGCAAGCTAGTGGATCAGGACTATGGAAACATGCTGTCAGATAGAGATCATCATGTGATATTTTATCCAAGAGGAGACAAGAAGGGAAATGAATATCTCCATATGGACATAATACGTTTCCCTCTTGTCTCCTCTTGGGATTAAATATCATCCCTTCTGATGAATCCTCTCTTCCCTTCTCTCTCTCTCCTCTCTTCTCTCTCTCTCTCCCCTCTCTTCCCTCTCTCTCTTCCCTCTCTTCTCTCTCTCTCTCCTCTCTTCTCTCTCTCTCTCCTCTCTTCTCTCCCCTCCCTCCCCTCTCTCTCTCCCATCTCTCTCTCCCCTCTCTTCCCTCTCTCTCTCCCCTCTCTCTCTCCCCTCTCTTCTCTCTCTCTCTCCTCTCTTCTCTCTCTCTCCCCTCCCTCCCCTCTCTCTCTCCCCTCTCTCCCCTCTCTCTCTCCCCTCTCTCCCCTTTCTTCCCTCTCTCTCTCCCCTCTCTCTCTCCCCTCTTCCCTCTCTTCCCTCTCTCTCTCCCCTCTCTCCCCTCTCTCTCTCCCCTCTCTTCCCTCTCTCTCTCCCCTCTCTCTCTCTCCCCTTTCATCCCTCTCTCTCCCCTCTCTCTCTTCCCTCTCTCTCTCCCCTCTCTCCCCTCTCTTCCCTCTCTCTCTCCCCTCTCCCCTCTCTCTCCCCTCTCTCTCTCCTCTCTCTCCCCTCTCTCTCTTCCCTCTCTCTCTCCCCTCTCTCTCTCCCCTCTCTCCCCTCTCTCTCTCCCCTCTCTTCCCTCTCTCTCTTCCCTCTCTCTCTCCCCTCTCTCCCCTCTCTCTCTCCCCTCTCTCCCCTCTCTCTCTCCCCTCTCTTCTCTCTCTCTCTCCCCTCTCTCTCCCTCTTTCTTCTCCTCCCCTGGCGTGGGGCCACTGCAGCATCTGTGGCTGTATAATGTCAGACAGGGTCAGCTAGCTCCAGCCACAGGCCCCAAGAACGTGACTGCATACACACACACACACACACACACACACACAGTACACGCACGCTCAGTCGCACACACGTGCGCAAACACACACGCAAGCTCACCAGGGTCTTGGCGACGCAGTGCTGTTCTCCGACGTAGCAGAAGTCTCCAGAGACGTTGGTCTCAAACCAGACGTGGTCCCCGTAGACAGAACCCTCCTGGGGGGTGAGAGGAGAGGGGGTGGTGGGGGGGGGGGGTTGGAGGGCTGAATACC
>NW_028176414.1:7500-17500 GCF_949987555.1 Borostomias antarcticus
TGGTGATGGGACTGGTCTGGTGATGGGACTGGTCTGGTGAGGGGGACTGGTCTGGTGATGGGACTGGTCTGGTGATGGGGACTGGTCTGGTGATGGGACTGGTCTGGTGATGGGGACTGGTCTGGTGATGGGACTGGTCTGGTGATGGGGACTGGTCTGGTGATGGGGACTGGTCTGGTGATGGGACTGGTCTGGTGATGGGGACTGGTCTGGTGAGGGGGACTGGTCTGGTGATGGGACTGGTCTGGTGATGGGGACTGGTCTGGTGATGGGACTGGTCTGGTGATGGGGACTGGTCTGGTGATGGGGACTGGTCTGGTGATGGGACTGGTCTGGTGAGGGGGACTGGTCTGGTGATGGGGACTGGTCTGGTGATGGGACTGGTCTGGTGATGGGGACTGGTCTGGTGATGGGGACTGGTCTGGTGATGGGACTGGTCTGGTGAGGGGGACTGGTCTGGTGATGGGGACTGGTCTGGTGATGGGGACTGGTCTGGTGATGGGACTGGTCTGGTGAGGGGGACTGGTCTGGTGATGGGGACTGGTCTGGTGATGGGACTGGTCTGGTGATGGGGACTGGTCTGGTGATGGGGACTGGTGATGGGGACTGGTCTGGTGATGGGGTCTGGTGATGGGGTCTGGTGATGGTGACTGGTCTGGTGATGGGACTGGTCTGGTGATGGGACTGGTCTGGTGATGGGGACTGGTCTGGTGATGGGACTGGTCTGGTGATGGGACTGGTCTGGTGATGGGACTGGTCTGGTGATGGGACTGGTCTGGTGATGGGGACTGGTCTGGTGATGGGGACTGGTCTGGTGATGGGACTGGTGATGGGGACTGGTCTGGTGATGGGACTGGTCTGGTGATGGTGACTGGTCTGGTGATGGGACTGGTCTGGTGATGGGACTGGTCTGGTGATGGGACTGGTCTGGTGATGGGACTGGTGATGGGGACTGGTCTGGTGATGGGGACTGGTCTGGTGAGGGGGACTGGTCTGGTGATGGGACTGGTCTGGTGATGGGGACTGGTCTGGTGAGGGGGACTGGTGATGGGGACTGGTCTGGTGAGGGGGACTGGTGATGGGGACTGGTCTGGTGAGGGGGACTGGTGATGGGGACTGGTCTGGTGAGGGGGACTGGTGATGGGGACTGGTCTGGTGAGGGGGACTGGTCTGGTGATGGGGACTGGTCTGGTGAGGGGGACTGGTGATGGGGACTGGTCTGGTGAGGGGGACTGGTCTGGTGATGGGGACTGGTCTGGTGAGGGGGACTGGTGATGGGGACTGGTCTGGTGATGGGGACTGGTGATGGGGACTGGTCTGGTGATGGGACTGGTCTGGTGATGGGACTGGTCTGGTGATGGGACTGGTCTGGTGATGGGACTGGTCTGGTGATGGGGACTGGTCTGGTGATGGGGACTGGTCTGGTGATGGGACTGGTCTGGTGATGGGGACTGGTCTGGTGATGGGGACTGGTCTGGTGATGGGACTGGTCTGGTGATGGGGACTGGTCTGGTGATGGGACTGGTCTGGTGATGGGACTGGTCTGGTGATGGGACTGGTCTGGTGATGGGACTGGTCTGGTGATGGGGTCTGGTGATGGGGTCTGGTCTGGTGAGGGGGACTGGTGATGGGACTGGTCTGGTGAGGGGGACTGGTGATGGGGACTGGTCTGGTGATGGGACTGGTCTGGTGATGGGGACTGGTCTGGTGATGGGACTGGTCTGGTGATGGGACTTGTCTGGTGATGGGGACTGGTGATGGGGACTGGTCTGGTGATGGGGACTGGTGAGGGGGACTGGTCTGGTGATGGGGACTGGTCTGGTGATGGGACTGGTTTGGTGATGTGGTCTGGGACCTCCTGCTACCTGCTCTGTGTACTACAGTACAGTATCAGCACACATAACACACATATACCACACACATACACACACACACACACACAGAAAACACACACACGCGCACGTACACGCATACACACACACATATACCACTAATTAATTATGTTGGTTTGCATGCTGTGGTTGCCTGGATCACAACAATGAGCCATTGTCATTGTGTGTGTGAAGCCAGGAGAGGGGCAGATATTTCCATAGCGTGATGTTAGAGAACATACATACGAGAGGCGCCGGCAGGGGCGGAGCCAGGAGCTGACAAGATCCGGGGTTTCGCCCAGACAAGTCCCTGTGCCTGTGCGAAGCCAAACATTTTTGGTGGCTTTTTTTATTTTTCAAAACACAAACAACAAACATCGGTTAGCTAGCCAGCCAGCATTCCATATAGAGATGCACCGATCCACTCTGCTTCGCGTCGTGCCTAACAGCACCCCCCTAGCCACGCCAATATTCATGATATACCACGGGCTCTTGTGCCGTATAACTTTATTATGTCCATCTTCTAATGACGTTAGGCTGGTTCGTTCGTTGTCTGTCTTCTGCCAGCTTGCTGCCTCTCACTAGCTGTGTACACACCAAACGCCAGCTCACCTTACTAGCGCAAGTCATTTAAGTTATTTTTATTTTATTTTTGTAAGATTCAGGGCTTCTGAGAAAACATCCGGGGCTTAAGCCCCAGAAGCCGCCCCCTAGCTCGACCCCTGACCGCTGGTAGGAAACATTTCGGTGGAAGCAAAGATAACAGGGAATGTACAGTAGGCTATACACACATAGACCACACACACATACACACACACATGAGAAGGGTGAGAGGGTGAGTTATTTATAGCCCATCATCTCTGACTGTATAAATCCTATTGTCTGCTCTCTGCTCCCAGGTTCAGAGAGAATGAGGCAGACATGACAGATGGACACATACATACATACATACATACATACATACAGTAAATAGACACAGAGAGAGAGAGAGAGAGAGAGAGAGAGAGAGAGCTCCCCTCCACCACCTCTAACGGTCCAGGCAGCCATACTCTTACACAGTCAGTCTCACCTTGCTGTCACCGAGTCTGTGGGTTTAAATCTGAGAGCTGACGGTGTTTTGTGTGCGTGTGTGTACGTGTGTGTGTGTGTGAGTGTGTGTGTGTGTGAGTGAGTGAGTGAGTGTGTGTGTGTGTGTGTGTGTGTGGGGAACCCTAGTTCCCCTCCTGAATGTGCTCAGTACGGCTGACGTGGCTCTCCTCATAGAGACTTGGACTGTCTCTCCGACTGCGGGGTTTCCATGGGAACCCACCTGTCCGTGTGCGTGCGTGTGTGTGTGGGTGTGTGTGGGTGTGTGTGCGTGTTTTGTAACATATGAACATGTTAACAGACGATGTTGTTTGACCTCCATCTCTCCCTGGGTGTGTGTCTGAGCGTCGGTCTTTGTTAGAGGACACCAGAGATCAGTTACCTCACGACACAACAGGCTAATCTAGGCCACCGCAGTGATGTCACACAGCTACGTACGTCATGGAAGGTGTATTTAAAGTACAATTCCTGCTTTTTTAAATATTACGCTGTAGTAAAAACAGTCCGAATGGGAGAGACGTATGTCCTCCCTGCACTCTCGGTCTGGGTGACGATGTGCGTCATCCCTGTGAACTACCTTCCATCCACAAACTAATCACTCGACACGACGCACTAAGCGCTGACATCAATTGAGTCTGCGAAACGGCGGGCCATGTTTGTCGTGTCAACCATAAGTGACCCGTACCGTCAGGCCTTATAGAGACGCTCTGGTGCTGCAGCTGTGCAATGTTCTAACCTCGTTGGTACGAGACCATTGATGTGTGTGTGTGTGTGGGGGGGGGGGTGTGTGTGTATGGGTGTGTGTGTGAGGGTGTGTGTGTGTGTGGGTGTGTGTGTGAGGGTGTGTGTGTGTGTGTGCGTGTGTGTGTGTGTGTGTGTGTCGGTGGGTGTGGGTCGGTGTGTGGGTCGGTGGGTGTGTGTGTGTGGGGGGGGGGTCTGTGTGTGTGTGTGTGTGTGTGTGTGTGTGTGTGTGTCTTAGAGACGGGGGGGGGGGGGTAGAACAACATAAAATGGGTCTCACACTGGGGTGAGGGAATGGAGGGAGAGGAGGAGAGGAGAGGAGAGGGGTGAGTGTGAGGAATGGAGGGAGGGAGGGAGGGAATGAAGTAGGAAGGGAGAGAGGGAGGGAGGGAGGGAGGGAGGGAGGGAGGGAGGGAGGGAGGGAGGGAGGGAGGGAGGGAGGGAGGGAGGGAGGGAGGGAGGGAGGGAGGGAGGGAGGAAGGGAGGAAGGAAGGGAGGGAGGAAGGGAGGGACTCAGCAGGACAGTCAGCGGGAGTCACGTTGTTCCAGCAGGTTCCAGACGGTTGACTAACGGCCCGAGACTCAGAATGACTGTTTCTGGACGCACAGCACTCACATATCATGTCACACACACTGTATACACACACACTGTACACACACACTGTATACACACACACTGTACACACACACACGTCACACACATATTACACTTTGCACACCCGCTGTACTCCATATACAGTACACTGACCTCACTCCATTCTGCATATTGTTTTTATTGTTGCATTGGTATTTTGTACTGCTCTTTTGCACTGTCCTGTCTCTGCACTGTCCTGTCTCGTCCCTGCACCCTGTCCAATGCTGTCTCCATGTTATGCAACATTGACCAAAACAAATTCCTAGTATGTTGTAAAACTACATGGCAATAAACCTTTCTGAGTGTGATTGTGTTTCCATGTGGAGTTATGAACCTGAGTTCCTCAGCTACCCGGCTCCTGCAACTCACGTATCCTGTGTCAAGATCAGAGCAGAGAAGGAGTAGAGCCAGAGAGTAGAGTAAGGTTAGAGTAGAGTTAGAGTAGAGCCAGAGAGTAGAGTAAGGTTAGAGTAGAGTTAGAGAGTAGAGTAAGGTTAGAGTAGAGTTAGAGAGTAGAGTAAGGTTAGAGTAGAGTTAGAGAGTAGAGTAAGGTTAGAGTAGAGTTAGAGAGTAGAGTAAGGTTAGAGTAGAGTTAGAGAGTAGAGTAAGGTTAGAGTAGAGTTAGAGAGTAGAGTAAGGTTAGAGTAGAGTTAGAGAGTAGAGTAAGGTTAGAGTAGAGTTAGAGAGTAGAGTTAGAGAGTAGAGTTAGAGAGTAGAGTTAGAGAGTAGAGTAAGGTTAGAGTAGAGTTAGAGAGTAGAGTAAGGTAAGAGTAGAGTTAGAGAGTAGAGTAAGGTTAGAGTAGTTAGAGAGTAGAGTAAGGTCAGAGTAGAGTGAGAGAGTAGAGTAAGGTTAGAGTAGAGTCAGAGAGTAGAGTAAGGTTAGAGTAGAGTTAGAGTAGAGTTAGAGAGTAGAGTAAGGTAAGAGTAGAGTTAGAGAGTAGAGTAAGGTTAGAGTAGTTAGAGAGTAGAGTAAGGTTAGAGTAGAGTTAGAGAGTAGAGTAAGGTTAGAGTAGAGGCAGAGAGTAGAGTTAGAGAGTAGAGTTAGAGAGTAGAGTTAGAGAGTAGAGTAAGGTTAGAGTAGAGTTAGAGAGTAGAGTAAGGTAAGAGTAGAGTTAGAGAGTAGAGTAAGGTTAGAGTAGTTAGAGAGTAGAGTAAGGTCAGAGTAGAGTGAGAGAGTAGAGTAAGGTTAGAGTAGAGTCAGAGAGTAGAGTAAGGTTAGAGTAGAGTTAGAGTAGAGCCAGATAGTAGAGTAAGGTCAGAGTAGAGTGAGAGAGTAGAGTAAGGTTAGAGTAGAGCCAGAGAGTAGAGTAGAGTTAGAGTAGAGTCAGAGAGTAGAGTAAGGTTAGAGTAGAGTTAGAGAGTAGAGTAGAGTTAGAGTAGAGCCAGAGAGTAGAGTAAGGTTAGAGTAGAGTTACAGTAGAGCCAGAGAGAAGAGTCGGGTGACAGACAGAGTGGAGACAGAAGAGTCAGACAGAGTCAGACTCTGCGATACTAGTCGATTATTGATGTCCTGCAGCTTCCAGGGAAAAGCCACTGATGTGTGCCAGTGGGAAAAAAAATGTTTCTGTTGATCCTCCATGCATGGGAGAAGAGGATGATGTGCCTGTGTGTGTGTGTGTGTGTGTGTGTGTGTGTGTGTGTGTGTGTGTGTGTGTGTGTGTGTGTGTGTGTGTGTGTGTGTGTGTGTAGTGTGTGTGTTGACAGAGGGGCAAAATACAAATCTCACCATTCATATCAGACTCAATAAATATTTACATGTGAACAGAGGACAGTCAGACATTCTGCTGCCTGGTCTGGTCTGGTCTGGACTAGACTAGACTAGACTAGACTAGACTAGACTAGACTAGACTAGACTAGACTAGACTAGACTGGTCTGGACAGAACTAGACTAGACTAGACTAGATTGGTCTGGATAGAACTAGAATAGACTAGACTAGACTAGATTGGTATGGTTTGGAGTGGAGTGGACTGGTCTGGTCTGGTTTGGACTGTCTGGTTTGGGCTGGTCTGGTCTGGTCTGGTTTGGACTGAACTGGTCTGGGCCGGACTGGTCACATCTGGTTTGGACTGGTGTTGACTGGACTGGTATGGACTGCAGACTACCATCAGTCTTCCTGCATGCCCGGCCTGACAGAACGTGATGTGAGGACATACAGGTCTTCTCACTGCAGTCCCATTGTTTACCTCTATTTAAACAAGGTTGGGGAAGCTCTATTCTTCAGTGGAGCCCTGTGTATCATCTAAGACAGAAGATGGAAACTATTGTACTTTCACTATAGCAGTGTAAGTATTGTACTATCACTATATTATTATGACTGTAACGCTGCTGAGTCCAACCCCATATGTACTTTATTATCACTGTACTCCCTAACTATGTATAGTGTATCACAGTACTGTATTATTCATTTATCACTGTATAGACCCCAACTCTAACCTTGTATACAGTATGCTACTCTATTATCACTATAGACCCTGAGTGGAACCCTTTCTGTATGTAACCTACAGTATGTACGTACTTATGTGCTAGAGAGTCTATGGCCAGATGGTCTGCTGTGTTTTTCCTTATCTGTCAGTTCCAGTGTTTCTCTCAGCCATCCATCCGTTGATGGAAGAAGAAGATAACGCATTCTTATCTGTCATTTAACGTATTCAATCTTTCATCCGTTTGCCGGACATACAGACACAGAACAATCTGTTCAGCCAATGACAACAACTAAGTTGGTTTGCGTTCAAAGACATCGCACCCGCATTCTACGTTCTATACAGACTAGTGTTGCCAAGGCCTAACCCTAACTCTAAATATGTACTACAGACCCTAACCCTGTATACTACAGACCCTAACCCTGTATACTACAGACACTAACCCTGTATACTACAGACCCTAACCCTGTATACTACAGACCCTAACCCTGTATACTACAGACCCTAACCCTGTATACTACAGACCCTAACCCTGTATACTACAGACCCTAACCCTAACCTTGTATACTACAGACCCTAACCCTGTATACTACAGACCCTAAACCTGTATACTACAGACCCTAACCCTAACCTTGTATACTACAGACCCTAACCCTGTATACTACAGACCCTAAACCTGTATACTACAGAAACGAACCCTGTATACTACAGACTCTAACCCTGTGTATATTAGCCAGGCTTGGCCAGGAAGTGTTTCCCTTCTGCTCCTCTGGGGCCCTCAGCCTGCTGTCCTCCTGAGGAACTCTGACCTCTGTCCTGGAGGAGAGCTTGAACCATGAGAGAGAGAAGGGGGGGCAGTGAGAGGGAAACAGAGACAGATAAGAGAGGGAGAAAGAAAAGAAAAAATAGAAAGGGTGAGCGAGACAGGGAGGGAGAAAGAGAGAGTCAGAGAGAGAGAGAGAGAGAGCTAGAGAGACTATTTAAGATTGATGTCTAGTCTCCTAAAGACATCACTAGTTTTCTAAAGACAGCACTAGTCTTCTAAAGACAGCACTGTAGAGAACATTAGTGAAGTGAAATTCACAGTGGATGTCCTCCTGTTTGACCTCCCCAACATGGCCGTCTCTAGTGTGACACATCTATGCCACATTCATGGTCCAGCACAACAGAGGAGGGCTGGCACTGTCTGGCACGGCCTAGCCTGGGTGACAAAGGGACTCTGAGGGCACAGTCTCCACCAGTCACGTCAACACAGCTAGCCGTTGTCTGTTAGCCGTTAGCTTTTAGCACAGTTGTTAGCAGTTAGCATAGGCTAGTAAAGCTACTTAGCCGTTAGAGCACACAGTAAATCTACTTAACTGTTAGGATTAATCAGGATCTGATCAGGATAATCAAGCTACAGGCTTATGGAGGGAAAGTGTTCTGTTCCCACAAGCTGGCCTTTGAGGTCTGATCTGGGATCAGCCAGTATGACCTTTGGTCCTGATCCCACTGGGCCGCCACCCAGCAGTGCTGACCCCAGGGCCGATCCGGTAGAAAGGGACTGGGAGGCCTGTGCTGCTGCCATGTCTGTAGCTACACAGTCTGCTTCAGAACCACAGTGATTTACAGTACTTGTAGGTTTACAGCCAGACCTAAACATAAGATAATTGGCTGCTGCTGTCGGTGGACAAGAGGGCTACTGTGTTCGTCTGTGACATCACCCTCCCTCAGCATTGGCTGGCTCTCTCGTATGTACAGCCCCGACATCACACAGTTGCAGCCAATCAGGTCAGCGCATACTGAAGAGTGACGGTCGGAACTCGGCTCTGCTTTGAGAAATACGACACTGTAGACTATGTACATTCCAACTGTCATCTAAACATGTACGGCCATCTCTCTCCCTCTCTCTCTCTCTCTCTCTCTCTCTCTCTCTCACTCTCTCTCTCTCTCTCTCTCTCTCTCTCTCTCACTCTTGCTCTCTCAAATAGGCTTTAGTGTCATGACATAGGCCTACTAACTGTACACAATACTGTACATTACTAAATCAGGTTAACAAAACAAGACAAAAGAGTCTCTATCTCACGTTCGCAGTATCTCTCTATCTCTGTATATCTCTCTCTGACCACATCTTAGGAGAGGAAACTAGGGCACTAGAAACTAGGACACTTTTATGTACATTTGTATTATTTGTATGTGAATGCTTGTCTTTTTGTGGCTGCTTCATGACAAATGACACATTTTCCATTCGTGGAACAATAAAGTTGATCTTAAATCTTGAAGACAGAGCTAAATTATTAGAAACAAATATTGTCCATCTTATTTAATTACATAGTTGGCAGCCAGTCTGAGCAGTGACTGAAGCCTTCACTCTCTAAATAAACAAACTGACATGTTAGGTATTCGTTCTCAGGACAACAGCTGGCTTTCCTAGGGGGAGGTTCCCAGTGGCTGCATTGTCCATCTGAATACTGACTGCTGCGTTCACAAATGTCCAATCTCTGGATTGGAAAATTAAAACAGCTTTACCATGAATCTCGCCAAACCTCTCATCATCACCTCGAAAGAGACCACAGAGCAGTGCCCTCTAGCAGTGCACGGTAACACCAGGGTAACACACCACTCTGTAACGGCAGGGTAACACACCTCTCTGTAACGGCAGGGTAACACACCTCTCTGTAACGGCAGGGTAACACACCTCTCTGTAACGGCAGGGTAACACACCTCTCTGTAACAGCACAGTAACACACCTCTCTGTAACACCAGGGTAACATACCTCTCTGTTACACAAGGGTAACATACCTACGTGTAACACCAGGGTAACACACCTCTCTGTAACAGCACACTAACACACCTCTCTGTAACAGCACAGTAACAGACCTCTCTGTAACAGCATGATAACATACTGTACCTCTCTGGCAGTAGAGTATTTAGTATATAAATAAAGAGCTATCTATCTATCTATCTATCTATCTATCTATCTATCTATCTATCTATCTATCTATCTATCTATTTAATAGTCATAGCAGTGATTTGACTAAGATAGATGGATAGACAGACAGACAGACAGACAGACAGACAGACAGACAGACAGACAGACAGACAGACAGAAAGACAGACAGATAGATACTTTATTGATCCCTGTAGGGGGATATTTGACGTTGACTACAGTCAACCTTCTTCAAATACACACATACGCACACACGCAGGCATGCACACACACACACAGACACACACAGACACACACACACACACACACACACACACA
>NW_028176413.1:2500-10000 GCF_949987555.1 Borostomias antarcticus
CTTCTCGACGCTCATCACCAGATCTTCCCATATCGTTCCTGTGGCAAGTAGGGTAACCCTAACCCTAACCCAAGTACCGAGCTAGTTTACTACAGTACTACTACAACCTCTCTATATCTCTCATCCCTCTAACCCCGCAAGTACCGAGCTAGTTTAGGGTTAGGGTTAAGTACCGAGCTAGTTTAGTACCTAGCTAGTTTAGTACCTAGCTAGTTTAGTACTGAGCTAGTTTAGGGTTAGGGTTAGGGTTAAGTACCGAGCTAGTTTAGCCAACTTTGACTGCTGTCCGTATCTCAGTTGTGTTTTACCGTCGTGTTTATTTGTTTTCTTATCGTGTTTATTTGTTTTCTTATCGTGTTTTCTGTTTATCCCCAGACCTGGTGTGCAGTGCCTCTTGCCTGTCAATCCACCTCTGGACTGATACTACGGATTCCTCGACCCCTGCCTCGCCCCCGACCTCGACCTTGGATTATATTTACTTGATTACGTACGCCGGTCACCTGACCCCGCCTGTGACTTTGACTCAGATTTTTGCCTTGCTCCTGAACTGTTCTGTTGCCCCTTTAAATGCCCTGCTGGGCAAACCGTCCGCTGAGTCCTTTGCCAACCAGCCATAACAGAAGATCTATGCAGGACTCAGCTGACTCAGGTATTCCAGCGGAGGGCCTCACACTCGTCCAGATCCAGGGGCGGGTCCTCGCCAACCGTTCCCGGCTGCTCCAGGAGGCTTCCACCGCCGTGGCCGCGGTCACCGTGGAGCAGTGCTCTCAATCGGACCAGGTCCAGGGACTCATCAATGCAGTCCAGGCTTTATCCACCCAGGTCACGGCCCTCACTGCCCTCGTGACCCAGGCCGTCCAGCCTCCAGCCCATCCAACTCCTCTCGCCGCGCCTGTCCCTCTGCTGGCGCCCCAGCCTCAGCCCCAGCCTCAGCCCCAACCTCAGCTGCCGCTCCCATCCCAGCCCCAGCATGAGCCCCACCTGGCCTGGCTGACTACATCTTCCGCCACCAACCAAGCATGTACTCGTCGGACGCTGCACGAGTCGGATACGTCACCACGCTCACTACAGGGGACGCTCTGAAGTGGGTTCAGGTGGCCCTCGGTCCGAACAGCCCCCTCCGCGATGACTATGCTGCGTTTTAGGCGGAGTTCAGATTGGTTTTCGACCACGCCACCGACGGTCAGGAAATCAACACCCGCCTCACCACCATCCAGCAAGGCAACCGCTCCGTGGCCGCGTACGCCACCGAGTTCCGGACCCTAGCCATGGGAAGTGACTGGAACGACGTGGGGCTGTGGAGCGAGTTCCGCCGTGGTCTGAGCGAGACCCTGAAGGATGCGCTAGTTCGAGACTGCCCCACCTCCCTCAACCATCTCATCTCCCTGGCTATGGAGATCGATGAGCGAAACCAGGAGAGGAGACGCGAGAGGGCCCTGCGTCATCCTGCTCCCCTGTCGTCCGTCCGCTCCGGGTGCGCGCCGGCTCCCAGACCATCTCCAACTCCAGTCGCCTCGGCCTCAACCCTCGACCCCATGCAGCTGGGACGGGCTCGCCTCACGGCGGCCGAGAAGGACCCGGAGGAGGGGCCAGGGACTGTGTATGTACTGTGGAGAGAGGGGTCATCTCCGTGACACCTGCCCCTCTCTGCCAAAAGAGTAGGCTCGCCCGGGGGGGGGTTCCGGGTGAGCCGTATAACACATTCCCCACCATCTGTTAGCCCTGCCAGGTTCAATGTCACCCTCGCCTGGCAGGGCCGGACCCTCTCCATCGGTGCACTCATTGACTTGGGGGCGGACGAGAACTTAATTGATGCGCACCTATAGCCCGCACTGCGGCTCTCCCCCTCACTCTCCTGGAGTCCCCCCTCGCCGTCTCTGCCCTCGACGGTCACGACCTGGGACCCACCGCACGGAGCCCGTCTCCATGACCATCTCGGGGAATCACCTGGAGGAGATCCACTTCTTCGTGCTCAAGTCCCCCCAGGCTCCTCTCATCCTGGGACGACTGTGGCTGGAGCTCCACATGCCCCATGTGAGTTACGGGACCGGGCGCATTCTTAGCTGGAGCACAGCCTGTTACGCGCGGTGTCTCCGTGCCGCCCAGCCTCCCTCCCTTTCGTCACGGCCGCCCCCTGCTCCCCCCGACCTCTCCACCTTACCGGAGATCTACCACGACCTGGGAGAGGCCTTCAGCAAGGAGCGCGCCCGCACTCTTCCCTATGACTGTGCCATCGAGCTCCTTCCCGGCGCCAAGCTCCCAGTCAGCCGTCTCTACAGTCTCTCCCTCCCGGAGAAGGCAGCCATGGACAGCTCTATCTCGGAGTGTCTGGCTGAGTGTCTAATCCGTCCTTCTCTCTCCCCAGGGCAGTGGGGTTCTTTTTTGTGAAGAAGGGTGGGGACATCAGGCCATGCATTGACTACCGGGAGCTGAACACGATCACGGTCAGGAACACCTACCCTCTCCTCCTCATGAATTCCAACTTCGAGCCCCTCCAGTAGGGCCACCATCTTTACGAAGTTGGACCTCCGGAGCGCCTACCACCTTGTTCGAAACTGTGAGGGGGACGAGTGGAAGACCGCCGCGTTCAAAACCCCCGAGGCCATTACGAATACCTGATCATGCTGTTTGGCCTCACCAACGCCCCCTCTGTGTTCCAGGCTATGATGAACGACGTCCTCTGGGACATGCTGGACATTTTCATGGTGCTCTACCTCGACGACATCCTGGTGTTCTCCAGGAGTGCTGAGGAACACGTCCAACACGTCCGCCTCGTCATCTAGCGTCTCTTGGAGAACCGTCTCTTCGTTTCACCTCAGCGCCGGTCCTGCTCCATCCTGACCCTTCACCTTGGAGGTGGACGCTTCCGACACAGGTATCGGCGGGGTCCTCTCACAGCAGTCAGCAGCGGACTAGAAGATGCACCCCTGCACCTTCTCCCGTCGCTTCACGCCCGCGGAGGAGAACTATGACATCGGCAACAGGGAGCTACTGGCTGTTGTGGAGGCCTTCCAGGAGTGGCGACACTGGCTAGAGGGCACAGAGCAACCTGTCACCGTCTGGTCAGACCACAAGAACGTACATCAGGTCCGACAGGCGGATGAACTCCCGTCAGGCGTGCTGGGCCCTGTACCTCAGGTGGTTCAACTTCCACATCACATACCGCCCGGGGTCCAAGAACACCAAGGCTGTCTCGGCTTCATGCGGCAGGGGAGGAACCGACTACGCCAGAGTCCATCCTCCCCGCCTCCCGAGTCAGGGAGTTTGTCACCGCTTGCACCACCTACGCCCACAGCAAGGCGTCCCACCAGCCACCGGTTGGCCTGCTGCGACCACTACCCGTGCCCAGCCGTCCGTGGTCCCACATCACACTGGACTTCGTGACCGGTCTCCCTCCCAGGTCAACATCACGATCCTGACCATCGTGGACCGGTTCTCGAAGTCCGTGCGGCACTTGGCCCTTCCCAAGCTCCCCACCTCAGCTGAGACCGCGGAGCTCCTGACCACACACGTCTTCCGGCTTTACAGGCTCATCCAGGACATGGTGTCTGACCGTGGACCCCAGTTCACGTCACAGGTATGGAGGGCATTCTGGGTGGGAATTGGGGCCACTGTCAGTTTATCTTTAGGCTTTCACCCGCAGACCAACGGCGAGGCGGAGAGAGCCAATCAGAGCCTGAAGTCGGCGCTCCGGTGCATGTCCTCCCTTCACCTGTCCTCCTGGAGCCGAGACCTGCCCTGGGTCGAGTACTCGTGAACGCCATGGTCAGCGATTCCACTGGCAAGTCACCCTTTGAGTACTCCCTGGGGTATCAGCCACCTCTGCTCCCGCTCCAGGAGGCCGATGCAGCGGGGCCATCGGTCCAGGCCCATCTCCGCCGGTGCCGGAGGGTCTGGGCTGCGGTGCGTTCGGCCCTGCTCTGCGCTACGGCGCGCGCCTCCCGTGGCGCCAAGTGTAGTATCACCAACCACCAGTAAAGGTCAGCGGAGGGCCACTGGGTTTAGTTTGATGGCAGTGACATCAACATGCTTTATCTAGCTTTCACTTTCGTGAAAGTCAAAACCAGATCAAATGACCAATTGTCAAGAGGTGGATATCATTGAATTATCATTTGGATTATCATTGGATTCGTCTCAGCCTACATAATCTAGCTCACATTATTTTACGGAGTTTGGAGTTGGAATGAGAGAACGACAAATTTCATTCAACAGCTGTGCATGAAGACATGACAGCAGGTAGGCTAACGTTACTTCATTAGCTAGCCAGCTGGCTAGCATTGGCTGGCTAGCTAGCAACAGCAGCACATGCTTTAGCTGAGGTGTATTCATTCATTTTGTAATATTAGATAATGGCAAGAGCACTGCTAGTTATAACACATAAAGTCATACTAACCTCATTAGCTCGTCTGTATTCCAGTGCAAGGTCTGGATGACGAGATTGTAGATACTTTATTAAGTTTGATGTGTTGCCTCCTTTTGCCTGTATGGCATTGCTGCATCGCCTGCACAACGGACGGCCATCATCAATGGCATTTCCTTGTTTATCTGGTTTAAAACCGAAATAGTTCCATATTCAACTTTTAGAGTTATGTTTCTTCAATAAGGTTACATTTGATGGTGCGGACTCGGAGCTAGGGAACGCTTCTGCCATTACGATAGCCTACTGAGAACAAGACTGGCTTGCGCCCAGACATACAGATAACGTCAATATATATATATATATATATATATATATATATATATATATATATATATATATTGTGACTGCGGAGATGCATGTGTGCGCGAGCCAACACATTGGGAGCTGCCACAACAGTGTCGCGAGCCAGTGACTGTGGAGATGTGTGCGCGAGTCAACAAATTGAGACCTGCACGATGGTGTCGCGAGCCAGTCTTCTCATTAGCAGAAAACAGTGAATTTGGGAACAGAGCTAACATTGTCCCCCTGCCGTGTTCAACGGTAGTACCGTATTCCACGGTAGTACCGTTGTATAGAGCTTATAGTATAATTGGCACCATGACGTTTTGGCACCGCGGTAGACTGTTGGTGCCGGTATATCATGCAACACTAACAAAAACACACACACACACACACACACAGTCCACATTATGAACCTTCTAGACTAGAATATTGAGCTGAAGTTGTAAAACTAAAAATGACCAGTGCTGGAACAGTGATAGGACTGTATCTAGTACTGTTGTTTCCCATGTCGGTGAATGGGAGAAATAAAGATTGAGGTTCGAAAGAGAGAAGAAGAGATTAGAAAGTGGTCACACTTTTTTGAGGGGCCCAATCGATATTCTACAGCATCAACAACAAACAACTACAGTAACGACATACGATTCAACTGCATCTCTGCTAGCGACGGTTTCAATCCTCTCAGATGAAGAGTTAACTTCCTCTTGACGCCTGACTTCCTCTCAGATGAAGAGTTAACTTCCTCTTGACGCCTGACTTCCTCTCAGATGAAGAGTTAACTTCCTCTTGACGCCTGACTTCCTCTCAGATGAAGAGTTAACTTCCTCTTGACGCCTGACTTCTTCTCAGATGAAGAGTCACTGAGAGACGCTCCAGACTGGAGGTCTGACTCCCGAAGTCCCCTCAGGAATGCAGGGATCTGTTATCTCCGTGACAACACTAAGCCCTCTACACACCACAGTCCTGTAGCGCCCAGCTAGACTATGTCTAATCTCTAAACACCCCACGACAGACTCAGCTAGACTCGCATCTCTAAACACTCTAGCGACTCAAATCTCTAAACGCTCCAGCTAGACTCACATCTCTAAACGCTCCAGCTAAACACTCCAGCTAGACTCACATCTCTAAACGCTTTGCTCCACTAGAGACTCAGCTAGACTCACATCTCTAAACGCTTCGCTCCACTAGAGACTCAGCTAGACTCACATCTCTAAACGCTTCGCTCCACTAGAGACTCAGCTAGACTCACATCTCATTACATTACATTACATTAGTCATTTAGCAGACGCTTTTATCCAAAGCGACTAACAATAATTGCATTTAACGTAGGAAGAGCCAATGTACTACTACTTGCCAGAACTCACAAGTGCATCTCCTTTCTAAAACAAACAAGTGACTAAGAGCATAATCTAGTGCTGAAGGCAAAGTGCAAGAATCACAATCTAAAGTACAGTGCAATATAATATAATAAGTGCTTAGGTGGGAGGATTGTTGTAGTACTTCTTGAAGAGATGAGTTTTGAGCCTGCGACGAAAGATGGGCAGCGACTCTGCTGTCCTGACATCAGTGGGCAGCTCATTCCACCACTGCGGGGCCAGGACAGAGAAGAGCCGTGACCGTGTCGATCGACCGCAGGAGCCTCGGAGTGACGGGGCAACCAGTCGCCCTGAGGTAGCAGAGCGTAGTGGTCGGGAGGGGATGTAGGGTTTGACCATGGCCTGGAGGTAGGAGGGGGCTGTTCCTTTCATTGCCCTGTAGGTTAGCGCCAGAGTTTTAAACTGGATGCGAGCCGCTACAGGGAGCCAGTGTAGGGAATGGAGGAGGGAAGTTGTGTGGGAGAATTTGGGGTGGTTGAACACCAGGCGAGCAGCAGCTTTCTGGACAAGTTCCAGAGGTTTAATGGCTGACGCCGGTGCCCCCGCGAGGAGGGAGTTGCAGTAGTCCAGGCGGGAGATGACCAGGGCCTGGATGAGTACCTGCGCCGTTTCATTAGTGAGGAAAGGGCGAATCCTCCTGATGTTGTAGAGCATGAATCTGCAGGAACGTGACGGATGTGACATGTGAGGAAAATGACAGTTGGTCATCCAGGGTCACACCCAGATTCCTCGCAGTCCGAGTCGGGGTCACCACTGTGTCTTCAATGGTGATGGCCAGGTCCCGGTGCGGACAGCCCTTCCCCGGGAGGAACAGCAGCTCAGTCTTGTCCAGATTGAGCTTGAGGTGATGTGTCGTCATCCACTCCGAAATGTCAGCCAAGCACACAGCTATGCGTGTCTCCACTTCTGTATCAGAAGGGGGAAATGACAGAACCAGTTGGGTGTCATCGGCATAGCAGTGATAGGAGAAGCCATGCGAGCGAATGACAGAGCCCAGAGATGTAGTGTAGAGGGAAAACAGGAGAGGACCCAGGACAGACCCTTGTGGAACCCCCGTAGTCAGACAACGCGGTTCCGACGTCGACCCTCTCCATGTCACCTGGTAGGAGCGGCCCGTCAGGTAGGATGCAAACAGGGAGTGTGCAGAGCCATCGATGCCTTTCTCCTCGAGGGTGGAGAGGAGGATCTGGTGGTCTACCGTATCAAATGCTGCTGACAGGTCTAGGAGTATCAGGACAGAGGAGAGAGAGTTCGCTCTAGCGGCATGGAGTGACTCTGTTACTGCAAGGAGGGCGGTCTCTGTCGAGTGGCCAGCCTTGAACCCGGATTGGTGGGGATCTAGGAGGTCGTTCTGGTGGAGGTACGAAGACAGTTGGTTAAAGATAGCACGTTCAAGTGTTTTGGATAGAAAGGATAGAAGGGAAA
>NW_028176413.1:15000-22500 GCF_949987555.1 Borostomias antarcticus
AGCGACTACCCCCACGGCGCTAGAGATGAACTCTTCTCCGGTATTGCTTCCAAATCACATTAAATATAACGGCTGAGGTTGATGGGATGTCCTATTCCTGGTTTAGAAGTGTCAGAATGAGTGATGGGTTGAAGGGTTGAAACCCGTTTGTAAAGCAACGACGAGACCTTCCAGACACAAGGAACTCTTTCATTTTTTCACCGATAATCCACTCTGTTCGTTGGACATTTATTCTTCTTGTGCTAAAAATCCTTTATGCATTTTAGCATTTTACGCATGCTATTGGTCATCCGATGCAGTGGAAACGTCTTTCAAAAAACTTAAACTTTGTCTTCATTGCTTTCTTCAAATGAAGACGTTATAGACCGTTTGGAGCGCCTCTCTCATTGCGTTTTTTTCCCGTGCGGTCCTGTGATCTCCGTGTTGAATGAAGTCGCGAGCGCTTTGAGTCATCGGATGTATCTACTGACTGGCTGACACGGCGCGCGACCCCGGCGCACGTCGACGGGGGCGCGCTTTTTTATAATAGGGGATGAAGGGTTATAATAGGGGATGAAGGGTTATAATAGGGGATAAAGGGTTATAATAGGGGATGAAGGGTTATAATAGGGGATGAAGGGTTATAATAGGGGATGAAGGGGGAAGTTTGGTTCTGGCTGCTACTCAGCCGCGCGTGCGCGTGCTGGGGCGCGCTAAGGTTGCGGGCCTTTTCAGGTCAACTTCAGGTGCTTGGTGGCTGTGACGATGATGATGACGATGATGATAAGATAAGATAAGATAAGACTTTATTGATTCCCCAGGGGGAAATTAGGCGTTTCAGCATTGAAACATTACAGAAAGGTTGGAGAGAACACTTGATACAGAGTGACAGAAAGAAGACACTAGGGGGGTAGCAGCATAAAGAGGGATATCAGGGACTAACCCTAACCTTACCCTAACCTATATATGTACCCACATACATTCAGTCTGTATAAATATATATAACTATACAAGAATATGTTTAGGACTACACAATATATATGTACAACAGAGGAGGTGTTATGCCCCCGGGAAGGGGGGGGGGCACCCCTGAACAGAGAACCGGACCAGGGCAGCAGACCCAGAGAAGCAGACGGACACCAGAGTAACTATAATAGCCCGAAGGCGGTTTTAATAAATGATAAACAAAAGGAACAAAAAAGGGGGATAACTAAGGTACTGCGGTGACCACACCGGGAGAAAAAGTAAACACAAAAACACAGACGGACTGCCACTTTAAGGTGGGGGGAATGTATGTGTGCGTGCGTGTGCGTGTGCATGGGATGTGAAATTAAGTGTATGGATGCGTGAGGGCAAATGGCTATGTGGAGGGATGTTGTCTGTGTGCGTGCGTCAGGCTACCGCGGGGACTGGCGAGCCGGAGAGATCCCCGTGGAGGAGCGTCAGGGGGAGAGGTCTGGTCCGAGGGGCACGAGGCGAGCGAGAAAAAAAGCCGGTGGAGAGGGGAAGTCCGGGAGCTGCGTTGGTGGCGCGGGCGCCGGCGCGGAGGCGGTAGGCAGGGCGAATCGCGGAGCGGGAGGGAGGCGCGGAGTGGAGCCGGGAGAGCCGAGTCAGAGAGGGCGGCGCGGGACGAAGACGGGGTCTTGGAGGGGAAAACGGAGAGAGGGACACGAGGAGTTAACGAGAACAAGGAAAACAACAAAGGGGCGTACAATCAGCTGGGAGCTTAGCAAAGAATTACCAAGATCTCAGTATAACCAAGCACTGAGCGGCGGGGCTGCTGGCTTCTTGTAGCCGCCCGAGATGATTGCGGCAGGTGAGCCTGATTGGTAACAGGCTGCACCTGCCGCGGTCTCGGGCTTGTTCCCGGGAGTGACCCAGCGCTCGTTCGCCCCGGCCCTGGGTGAGGCGGGGCCTGGGCTGGGACCACAACAGGACCCCCCTCCCTACGGGAGACACCGGGCGACCGACCGATGGCGTCAGGATGGACCCGGTAGAACTCCCGCAGCAGGCCAGGGTCGGCCAGATAGGAGCGGGGGACCCAGCTGCGGTCCTCCGGCCCATACCCCACCCAGTCCACCAGGTACTGGAACCCCCGTCCCCGGCGGCGGACCGAGAGGATCTGGTTGACCTCCCAGACCAGGTCGCCACCCTCGAGGACCCGGGGCGGTGGCGGCGCAGGGGCAGGCGGAGACAGGGCTGAGTCAGCTACTGGTTTGACCTGGGAAACGTGGAAAACTGGGTGGACCCTGAGGGAGGCTGGGAGACGCAGCCGGAGAGCAGAGGGGTTGATGATCCTCTCCACAGTGTAGGGCCCGACATACCGAGGAGCCAGTTTCCGGGAGACGCCAGGGACGGGGAGGTTCCTGGCCAGCAACCACACTCTCTGCCCCAGGTGGTAGGCAGGGGCCGGCACCCTCCGCCGATTGGCGCTACGCTGGGCACGGTCTCTGGCTCGCAGCATGGCGGCGCGGGCATTCTTCCAGATACGCCGGCACCGATGGAGGTGAGCCCTGGTGGACGGCACCGCAACTTCCTGTTCTTGAGAGGGGAAGAGGGGTGGCTGGTAGCCCAGGGAACACTCAAACGGGGACAAACCAGTAGCCGAACTCACCATGGCGTTGAGGGAATATTCAGCCCAGGGCAGGTAACGACTCCAGGAGGCGGGGTTGCTTGTCGTTATGCAGCGGAGGGTCGTTTCCAAGGCCTGGTTGGCCCGTTCCGCCTGCCCGTTGGTCTGGGGGTGGTATCCCGACGAGAGGCTAACTGTGGCCCCTATTCCCCGACAGAAAGCCCGCCATTCCTTAGAGGTGACCATGGTCGACCGTGGATGGGCAAGGGGCGGAGGAGGCCGGCTGGAGGGCGGTGGGAGGCCTTGCTACGGGAGCAGATGTCACAAGCGGCCACGTATTCCCGGGTGTCGGCTCCCAAGGTGGGCCACCAGAACCGCCGTCGGATGAACTCCGCCGTCCGATGGGCCCCAGGGTGACAGGCCAACCGACTGGCATGGCCCCACTCCAGGACCTTGCTCCGGACGGCGGACGGGACGAAGAGGCGATGCCGGGGCCCACCGCCTGGGTCGGGCTGGGCGCGCTGGGCAGCCCGGACCACCGATTCGACTCCCCAAGTGACCACACCCACCACCCGGGCCGGGGGGAGGATGGCATCAGGGCGTTCTGTGGTGCTGGGGGCACTCTCGGGGAAGAGTCGGGAAAGGGCATCGGCCTTGATGTTCTTGGAGCCCGGGCGGTAGGTGAGGGTAAAGTCAAACCGGCTGAAGAAAAGGGCCCAGCGCGCTTGCCTAGGGCTGAGCCTCTTAGCCGTTCGTATGTACAGGAGGTTTTTGTGGTCGGTCCAGACCACAAAGGGTAGCTTGGCCCCCTCCAGCCAGTGCCTCCATGCTTCCAAGGCGGCATGAACGGCAAGGAGCTCCCTGTTCCCCACGTCATAGTTCCTTTCCGCAGGCGAAAAGCGTCGGGAGAAGAATGCCACTGGGTGGAGACACTGGTCCTCTTCCGACCGCTGGGACAGGATGGCCCCGATACCCAAATCCACCCAAATCCGAGGCGTCCACCTCAACAATGAAGTGTCGAGAGGGGTCGGGGAGGATGAGTACCGGAGCTGTCGCGAACAGGCCCTTAAGGGCTGAGAATGCCCTCTCCGCCTCCGGGGTCCAGAGGAAGGGGCTGAGGGTTGAGGTGAGCGCGGAGAGGGGCGCAGCAACTCGGCTGAATCCTCGGATAAACCTGCGGTAGAAGTTGGCAAACCCGAGGAAACGCCTGAGTTGAGTCCGGTCGACTGGGCGTGCCCACTCCACCACCGCGCTCACCTTCTTGGGATCGGCCCGCACCTGCCCGCTCTCCACGATGTGGCCCAGGAACTCCACGGAGGCGGAGTGGAAGACGCACTTCTCCGCCTTGACGAAGAGCCTATTCTCCAGTAGTCGGTTGAGGACCAGGCGGACGTGTTGAATGTGTTCCTGCTCCGTCCTGGAGAAGACCAGGATATCGTCCAGGTAAACGACGACCATGATGTTAAGCATGTCCCGGAGTACATCGTTTACCAGAGCCTGGAAGACAGCTGGGGCATTGGTTAAGCCAAAGGGCATCACCCGGTACTCAAAATGCCCCAGGTGGGTATTGAATGCAGTCTTCCATTCATCCCCCTCACGGACACGCACCAAGTGATAAGCATTGCGTAGATCAAGTTTGGTGAACACCGTGGCGTGGGAGAGTGGCTCAAACATGGAACTAAGGAGTGGCAGTGGATACTTATTCTTTATGGTGATGTCATTAAGCTGGCGGTAATCAATACAAGGCCTCAGGCTGCCGTCCTTCTTCGAGACGAAAAAGAAGCCCCCGGCAACCGGGGAGGACGACGGCCTTATGACTCCTGAGGCCAAAGACTCAGTGATATAATTGCGCATAGCCTCCTTCTCCGGGACGGAGAGGTTGTACAACCGGCCGACGGGATAGGTTGCCCCGGGAAGGAGGTCTATGGCGCAATCATAAGGGCGGTGAGGAGGGAGTGAGAGTGCACTGTCCTTACTGAAAACGGGTGCCAAATCGTGGTACGCGGGTGGAACACCAGTGAGGTTAGGGGGTGAGGGTTCGCGTTTGATCTCACTGGACAGAGAGTGGGCGGAGCGTAAGCAGTTGGCATGACAGGCCACGCTCCAGCCCAAAATCCGTCCAGAGGACCATGAAATGTGCGGGTCGTGTCTGTCTAACCAAGGTCTGCCCAGGACCAACGGAGCCGTGGGTGCGTTAAGTACCATACACCGTGCCGTCTCTACGTGATTGCCAGACAGGGTTAACGTGAGTGGTGCGGTGCAATGGGTGATCTTACCCAGAGAGCGACCATCTAGTGCCTGCGCCGAGAGGGTGGTATCAAGGGGGACGAGCGGGATGCCTGCCTGCTGGGCCAGGGTTCGGTCGATTAGGCACTCGTCGGCGCCCGAGTCCAGGAGAATCCCTGCAGAGAGCGACTCTTTTCCCCATGAAAGAGTGGCTGGGAACAGTTGGTTAGGCTCCCTCCTGGATTGGGGCAGGGTGGTAAGGCTCACTAGAATGCCCCCATCTAGTGGGCCGGGGCTTTTGGCCGAGAGGGGCAGGCGCGGATGACGTGGCCCGCCTTACCGCAGTAGAGGCAGAGCCGGTCACGCATCCGCTGTTCTCTTTCCTCCGGGGACAGGCGTGATCGGCCCAGCTGCATGGCCTCCTCTTCGGCCCCAGGAGGAGACAGGTGGCGGGCCCCAGAGGCCGTAGAAGGGGGCGAGGGGTCCCGGAAGGGATGGGCAGGATCCCTGGGGGGCACCCGGTTTGCGAACGGTTTGTGGGGTGGCCCCAGCCGGTTGGCGCGCTCCAGACGCCGCTCCCGCAGCCTCTCGTCTACCTGAAGGGCAAGGGTGGCCAGCTCAGCGAAGGTGGCGGGACGGTCTCGGATGATCATGTCTTTAATGGTCTCGCTGAGGCCCCGCCTGTAAGCACTCCGGAGCGCCACGTCATCCCACCCGCTGTCGGCGGCAAGCATGCGGACCTCCAGTGTGTAGTCCGCCACTGACCGCGACCCCTGTTGGATGGTGTGTAGCCGCCCGGCCGCGTCTGCCCCCTCTGCGGGGTGGTCGAACGCCAGCTTGAATTCAGTGACAAAACACTGGTAGTCAGCAGAGAGCCCGTTGTTGTGGTTCCTCATCGCCATGGCCCAAGCTAAGGCCCGCCCCGAGAGCAGTGACATAACTAACGCCACCTTGGCGGCGTCTGACCGGTATCTTGAGGGCTGGTGGCAAAAAAGTAGTTCGCACTGCCCCAGGAAGCCTCGACACAGATCAAACTCCCCGGAGAATGGCCTGGGGCAGGGGAGGTTGGGCTCAAACCGGGGCTCAGAGGGTGTTTGCTCGGGGGGCTGGGACCAGCTCTGGGGAGCCGGGTCGTTTAGGCCGGGCAGGGAAGAGCGTGGCTCTGGGGGAGGACCGGACTCGGGGGGTGGCAGATGAGTGAGCCTGGCCACCATCTCCGCCAGGTTGGAGACCTGATGAGTCAGGGAGGTGAGCACGCCCGCCGTGGCATGGGAGGCCGTCCGCAGTTCCCCCATCTCCGATGTGACTCGGGCAAAAGCGGTGTCGAGCTCCGAGGTTAGCTTGTTAAGCTGAACGGTGTGGCTACGGACTACGGTCTCCAGGACCGAGGGACCTGGGGGTGGGGATACTGCGGGCTTAGCTGCATCCGCCTGCCCACTGGGTCTGCTTTGGTCCATAATGGCTTGGTTATTCTGTTATGCCCCCGGGAAGGGGGGGGGGCACCCCTGAACAGAGAACCGGACCAGGGCAGCAGACCCAGAGAAGCAGACGGACACCAGAGTAACTATAATAGCCCGAAGGCGGTTTTAATAAATGATAAACAAAAGGAACAAAAAAGGGGGATAACTAAGGTACTGCGGTGACCACACCGGGAGAAAAAAGGGGGGTCGAGGGGCACGAGGCGAGCGAGAAAAAAAGCCGGTGGAGAGGGGAAGTCCGGGAGCTGCGTTGGTGGCGCGGGCGCCGGCGCGGAGGCGGTAGGCAGGGCGAATCGCGGAGCGGGAGGGAGGCGCGGAGTGGAGCCGGGAGAGCCGAGTCAGAGAGGGCGGCGCGGGACGAAGACGGGGTCTTGGAGGGGAAAACCGGGAGAGGGACACGAGGAGTTAACGAGAACAAGGAAAACAACAAAGGGGCGTACAATCAGCTGGGAGCTTAGCAAAGAATTACCAAGATCTCAGTATAACCAAGCACTGAGCGGCGGGGCTGCTGGCTTCTTGTAGCCGCCCGAGATGATTGCGGCAGGTGAGCCTGATTGGTAACAGGCTGCACCTGCCGCGGTCTCGGGCTTGTTCCCGGGAGTGACCCAGCGCTCGTTCGCCCCGGCCCTGGGTGAGGCGGGGCCTGGGCTGGGACCACAACAGGAGGCTCGTCCATTGAGGTAGGGGAGGACAGTCCTCAGTTTTTGGAGAGAAGAGAGGGATTAAAATATAAATATATGCATTTATTTATTTATAATTCATATTTTATATTATTGTTGTTGCTCCGCACCAGCCCTCCTCACCAGCTTGATCAGCAGCAGAGAAGGGGGGAGGGGTGAAAGAGGTAGGGAGAGAGAGAGAGAGAGAGAGAGGGAGGGAGAGAGAAAGAGGTAGGGAGAGAGAAAGGGAGGGAGAGAAAGAGAGGGGGGGGGAGAAAGAGGTAGGGAGAGAGAGTGAGAGAGAGAAAGAGGGAGGGAGAGAAAGAGAGGGAGAGAGGGAGGAAGAGAGGGAGGGAGAGAGAGAGAGGGAGGGAGAGAGAAAGAGGTAGGGAGAGAGAGAGAGGGAGGGAGAGAGAGGGGAGAGCAGGGGGCCACCTGGTATGTGTGTGTGTGTGGGGGGGGGGGGGTGTTGTCATCCCAACACTGACATTCTAAACATGTCATTCTCACAGGAAGTAGAGGACAGAGAGAACAGGAAGTAGAGGACAGAGTGAGAACAGGAAGTAGAGGACAGAGAGAGAACAGG